>NC_052161.1:87479824-87515739 GCF_902713615.1 Scyliorhinus canicula
AGATGGAGATAGAGACGACAGAGAGGGGGAAAGATAGGGATAGACAGAGAGGGAAAAACAGAGGGAGAGAGAGAGAGAAGAGTAGGGAGGGAGAATGTGAGAAATGGAGGGAGATTGACAGGGGAGGGTAGTGAGAGTGAGAATGTGAGAGATGGAGATAGAGGAGACAGAGGGGAAGGATAGGGAGAGGCAGTGAGAGAGGGAGGGAGAGATAGAGAGAAGAATAGGTAGGGAGGGAGGGACAGACAGAGAGAGAGAGAAGAAAGAGAGAGGAAAAGATAGGGAGAGACAGAGAGGGAAAAACGGTGGGAGAGAGAGGGAAAAGTAGGGAGAGAGAATGTGAGAAATGGAGGGAGAGAAGTCAAAGAGAGTGGAGAAGGCAGGGAAGAGAGTGGGAGGAGGAGGCAGTGAGGGACAGAAGGACATGCGAAGAAAGTGAGGGAGGGAGAGAAAGATAGGGGAAGTAAGGGAACAAGACAGAGTGACAGAAAGAGAGGGAAGGAGAGAGACGGACAGAGAGGGAAAGATGGGGAGAAGAGCGACAAAGAGGGTGGGAGAGTCCGACAGAGACAGGGTGAGAGAAAGAATGTGACATGGATGGAGAGAGGAGGCGAGAAAGGGGAAAGAGAGGGAGAGACGGATCGTGAGATAAGAGAGGCAGACAGGGAAAGGGAGGGTAAGGTAGTGAAAGAGGAAGAGAGGGAAAGATAGTTGGAGGAGCGACAGTGAGCGAGGGAGGGCAAGGTGGACAGAGAGAGGGGGAAAGATGGGAGAGAGATACTGTGAGAGAGGGAGGAAAAGATAGGGAGAAAGAATGAAAGATATAGGGAGAGAAAGGGAGCGATGAAGGGAAAGATATAGAGAGCGGGAGAAAGTGAGAGATGGGGAAAGAGTGCGAGGGAGGGAGAGAGTCAGAGAGAAAGTGGGAGAGACAGGGAAAGATAAAGGGAGTGAGAGAGAAAGAGAGGGATGGAGAGAGAGAGAAACCCGGGAGTGAGTACAGACTGGAATCTAATCGAGGGGTTCGGGCTGGTTTATATATAGAATAACAGATACCCAGGAGTGAGTAACAGACTGGAATCTAATTGAGGGGTTCGGAATGGTTTATATATAGAATAACAGATACCCAGGAGTGAGTTACAGACTTGAATCTAATCGAGGGGTTCAGGGTGGTATATATATAGAATAACAGATACCCGGGTGTGACTTACAGACTGGAATCTAATCGAGGGGTTCGGGGTGGTTTATATATAGAATAACAGATACCCGGGAGTGAGTTACAGACTGGAATCTAATCGAAGGGTTCAGGATGGTCTATATATAGAATAACAGATACCCGGGAGTGAGTTACAGACTGGAATCTAATCGAGGGGTTCAGGATGGTTTATATATAGAATAACAGAAACCCGGGAGTGAGTTACAGACTGGAATCTAATCGAGGGGTTCAGGATGGTTTATATATAGAATAACAGATACCCGGGAGTGAGTTACAGACTGGAATCTAATTGATGGGTTCAGGATGGTTTATATATAGAATGACAGATACCCGGGAGTGAGTTACAGACTGGAATTTAATCGTGGGGTCAGGATGGTTTATATATAGAATAACAGATACCCGGGAGTGAGTTACAGACTGGAATTTAATCATGGGGTCAGGATGGTTTAGAAATAGAATAACAGATACCCGGGAGTGAATTACAGACTGGAATCTAATCGAGGGGTTCAGGATGGTTTATATATAGAATAACAGATACCCGGGAGTGAGTTACAGACTGGAATCTAATCGAGGGATTGGGGATGATTTATATATAGAATAACAGATACCCGGGAGTGAGTTACGGACTGGAATCTAATCGAGGGGTTCAGGGTGGTTTATAACAGATACCCGGGAGTGAGTTACAGACTGGAATCTAATCGAGGGGTTCAGGGTGGTTTATATATAGAATAACAGATGCCCGGGGGTGAGTTACAGACTGGAATCTAATCGCGGGGTTCAGGGTGGTTTATATATAGAATAACAGATACCCGGAGTGAGTTACAGACTGGAATCTAATCGAGGGGTTCAAGGTGGTTTATATATAGAATAACTGATACCCGGGAGTGAGTTACAGACTGGAATCTAATCGAGGGGTTCAGGGTGGTTTATATATAGAATAACAGATACCTGGAGTGAGTTACAGACTGGAATCTAATCGAGGGGTTCAGGGTGGCTTATATATAGAATAACAGAGACCCGGGAGTGAGTTGCAGACTGGAATCTAATCGACGGGTTCAGGGTGTTTTATATATAGAATAACAGATACCCGGGAGTGAGTTACAGACTGGAATCTAATCGAGGGGTTCAGGGTGGTTTATATATAGAATAACAGATACCCAGGAGTGAGTTACAGACTGGAATCTAATCGAGGGGTTCAGGGTGGTTTATATATAGAATAACAGATACCCGGGAGTGAGTTACAGACTGGAATCTAATCGAGGTGTTTGGGTGGTTCTCGGAACCCACCTGGCCCTTCGACCTTCCCCGATTGCATCTTCCTAATTGTCTCCTTTACCTCTTATTCCCCCACCCATCTCTCCCATGTGGCCCTGTCCAGGAACTCCCCTCGGGCCCTGTCCAGGAACTCTCCTGTGACCCTGTCCAGGAACTCCCGTGTAACCCTGTCCAGGAATTCCCGTGTGGCCCTGTCCAGGAACTCCCCTGTACCCTGTCCAGGAACTCCCCTGTGGCCCTGTCCAGGAACTGCCCGGTACCCTGTCCAGGAACTCCCCTGTGGCCCTGTCCAGGAACTCCCCTGTGACCCTGTCCAGGAACTCCCCTGTGGCTCTGTCCAGGAACTGCCCGGTACCCTGTCCAGGAACTCCCCTGTGGCCCTGTCCAGGAACTGCCCGGTACCCTGTCCAGGAACTCCCCTGTGGCCCTGTCCAGGAACTCCCCTGTGACCCTGTCCAGGAACTTCCGTGTGGCCCTGTCCAGGAACTCCCCTGTGGCCCTGTCCAGGAACTGCCCTGTACCCTGTCCAGGAACTCCCGTGTGGCCCTGTCCAGGAACTCCCCTGTGACCCTGTCCAGGAACTCCCCTGTGGCTCTGTCCAGGAACTCCCGTGTGGCCCTGACAGGAACTCCCCTGTGGCCCTGTCCAGGAACTGCCCGGTACCCTGTCCAGGAACTCCCCTGTGGCCCTGTCCAGGAACTGCCCTGTACCCTGTCCAGGAACTCCCGTGTGGCCCTGTCCAGGAACTCCCCTGTGACCCTGTCCAGGAACTCCCCTGTGGCTCTGTCCAGGAACTCCCGTGTGGCCCTGACAGGAACTCCCCTGTGACCCTGTCCAGGAACTCCCCTGTGGCCCTGTCCAGGAACTCCCGTGTAACCCTGTCCAGGAATTCCCGTGTGGCCCTGTCCAGGAACATCCATGTGGCTCTGTCCAGGAACGCCCCTGTGACCCTGTCCAGGAACTTCCGTGTGGCTCTGTCCAGTAACTTCCGTGTGGCTCTGTCCAGGAACTTCCGTGTGGCTCTGTCCAGGAACTCCCGTGTGGCTCTGTCCAGGAACTCCCGTGTGGCCCTGTCCAGGAATTCCATGTGACCCTGTCCAGGAATTCCCATTTGACCCTGTCCAGGAACTCTCGTGTGACCCTGTCCAGGAACTTCCGTGTGGCCCTGTCCAGGAACTCCCCTGTGACCCTGTCCTGGAACTCTCGTGTGACCCTGTCCAGGAACTCCTGTGTGTCCCTGTCCAGGAACTCCCATGTAGCCCTGTCCAGGAACTCCCCTGTGACCCTGTCCAGGAACACCTGTGTGGCCCTGTCTAGGAACTTCCGTGTGGCTCTGTCCAGAAACTTCCGTGTGGCTCTGTCCAGGAACTCCCCTGTGGCCCTGTCCAGGAACTTCCGTGTGTCTCTGTCCAGGAACTCCCCTGTGGCCCTGTCCAGGAATTCCCCTGTGGCTCTGTCCAGGAACTTCCGTGTGGCTCTGTCCAGGAACTTCCGAGTGGCCCTGTCCAGGAATTCCCCTGTGGCCCTGTCCAGGAACTCCCCTGTAACCCTGTCCAGGAACTCCCATGTGGCTCTGTACAGGAACTCCCCTGTGGCCCTGTCCAGGAACTCCCATGTAGCCCTGTCCAGGAACTCCCCTGTGACCCTGTCCAGGAACTCCCATGTAGCCCTGTCCAGGAACTCCCCTGTGACCCTGTCCAGGAACTCCCCTGTGGCTCTGTCCAGGAACTCCCCTGTGGCCCTGTCCAGGAATTTCCATGTGGCTCTGTCCAGGAACTCCCGTGTGGCCCTGTCCAGGAACTCCCCTGTGACCCTGTCCAGGAACTCTCCTGTGACCCTGTCCAGGAACTCCCCTGTGGCCCTGTCCAGGAACTTCCATGTGACCCTGTCCAGGAACTCCCCTGTGGCCCTGTCCAGGAACTCTCATGTAGCCCTGTCCAGGAACTCCCCTGTGACCCTGTCCAGGAACTCCCATGTAGCCCTGTCCAGGAACTCCCCTGTGACCCTGTCCAGGAACTCCCCTGTGGCTCTGTCCAGGAACTCCCCTGTGGCCCTGTCCAGGAACTTCCATGTGGCTCTGTCCAGGAACTCCCGTGTGGCCCTGTCCAGGAACTCCCCTGTGACCCTGTCCAGGAACTCTCCTGTGACCCTGTCCAGGAACTCCCCTGTGGCCCTGTCCAGGAACTTCCATGTGACCCTGTCCAGGAACTCCTGTGTGGCCCTGTCCAGGAACTCCACTGTGACCCTGTCCAGGAACTCCCGTGTGGCCCTGTCCAGGAACTCCCGTGTGGCCCTGTCCAGGAACTCCCCTGTGACCCTGTCCAGGAACTCCCCTGTGGCTCTGTCCATGAACTCCCCTGTGGCCCTGTCCAGGAACTTCCATGTGGCTCTGTCCAGGAACTCACGTGTGGCCCTGTCCAGGAACTCCCCTGTGACCCTGTCCAGGAACTCTCCTGTGACCCTGTCCAGGAACTCCCCTGTGGCCCTATCCAGGAACTTCCATGTGACCCTGTCCAGGAACTCCTGTGTGGCCCAGTCCAGGAACTCCCCTGTGACCCTGTCCAGGAACTCCCGTGTGGCCCTGTCCAGGAACTCCCGTGTGGCCCTGTCCTGGAATTCCCATGTAGCCCTGTCCAGGAACTCCCCTGTGGCTCTGTCTAGGAACTCCCCTGTTGCCCTGTCCAGGAACTTCCATGTGGCTCTGTCCAGGAACTCCCGTGTGGCCCTGTCCAGGAACTCCCGTGTGGCCCTGTCCAGGAACTCCCCTGTGACCCTGTCCAGGAACTCTCCTGTGACCCTGTCCAGGAACTCTCCTGTGACTCTGTCCAGGAACTCCCCTGTGGCCCTGTCCAGGAACTTCCGTGTGGCTCTGTCCAGGAACTCCCCTGTGACCCTGTCCAGGAACTCTCCTGTGTCTCTGTCCAGGAACTCCCCTGTGGCCCTGTCCAGGAACTTCCGTGTGGCTCTGTCCAGGAACTCCCGTGTGGCCCTGTCCAGGAACTCCCGTGTGGCCCTGTCCAGGAACTCTCGCATCGCTTGATCTTCCCCCGGTGGATCTGACCTATACAACTTTTCAAAAAACTCCTCAAACACCGTATTAATCTGCTCTGGAGCCAGCACCAATTTCCCCGTCCTATGCAGCACCTGGACTATCTGCCTCGCTGACGCCTCCCTCCGAAGTTGGCCTGCGAGCATGTGCCCCACATTTTCCCCGTATTCACAGATCGCTCCCCTCGCCCGCCTCTGATGTGTTGGGCAGGCTGGGTCTATGTGGACTGCGCTTGATGCAGGGTAGCGAGAGACAGACTTCCAACACTTGATAAGATGCAACACAATTTTATTTAACATCTAATTATCTTACATGTTCAGCTGTGGGTTGACACTATGCTGACTTGACTGGAGACCTGAGGCTAGCCTGACCAGACTTACTGACTACCACATGGTGTTTGCACTGGCTAGCTCACGAGCTCTGACTGTCTCAGAGGCTGGGTCCCGAGAGAGCGGGAAACCTGGTGCCCTCTGGCTTTATAGTGGTCGTGTCCTGTCTGGTGATTTTCTGCTCTGTTCTGTGTGCTTACTGGTCATCCTGTGTGTCAATCACTGCCTGTCTGCACTCCATATGGATGTATATTATGACATCTCCCCCCCTTTTTTTTGTAATTTGTGTTCAGATAATAAATATTAAGGTGCATGTGCATGAGGATGTGTATACAGTATGCGCGTGACTATATACAGAATGTGCTAAAATGAACTTATATACATAAGAAGGTGTCGCTAGTGCAGATATAGGGCAGATGAAACGGGGAAAAAACGATATTTACAGAGGTCAAAACGATGAGGTAACAAAGTTGTGCAAAAGTTCAGTCTCTAAGTTTAGTCTCTGTGGCGGGCGACGAATTCTGGTTGATCACCTCAAGGGTGGATCAGGGGCCGCCTGCGCTTGGATAGGCTGGACTGCCGCCAATGCGGTGGTCGCAGGGATCGGCAGGATTGCTGGTAGATTGGTGGCCTCGTGGCAGGGCGCGTCCGGAGGAAGCATTGTGTGAGGTGGGACATCACGGTTGGGTGGCGGGCGTGGAACTCTGCGCAGTGCCCGTCTGTTGCGCCGTAGCAAGGAGCCATCAGCCATGCGGACAAGGAACGATCTCGGGGCCACTTGCTTGAACACCCCAGCTGTGGCTGACCAGCCGCCCTCAGGCAACTGTACACCAATACGATCAATTGGGACCAGCTCGGGGAGATCCGTGGCATGAGCATCGTAGCTGATTGCTGTTGGGCCAGAGACTGCTGCATCTTCCGTATGACCGTGAGGTGGTCAAGGTCTGGAATGTGGATGGCTGGAACCGTGATTCGCAGAGTGCGATTTATGAGCATCTGCACTGGAGACAACCCAGTGGACAGCGGGGTTGCTCTGTATGCCAACAGCACCAGGTTGAAGTCGGAGCCTGAGTCTGCAGCCTTGCATAGTAATCTCTTGACGATATGGACCCCTTTTTCAGCCTTCCCATTTGACTGCGGGTATTGGGCGCTGGATGTGATGTGACGGAAGTTGTACAGCCGGGCAAACTCAGACCACTCCTGGCTGTAAAAACAGGGGCCGTTTTCACTCATCACCGTGAGCGGGAGCCCATGCCTGGCGAACGTTTCTTTGCATGCTTTAATCACCGCCTTCGACGTGAGGTCGGACAGTCTCACCACTTTGGGGTAATTGGAAAAGTAGTCGACCAGGAGGAAATAGTCACGCCCCTTGGCGTGGAAAAGGTCAACGCCGACTTTGAACCATGGGGAGGTCACTATGTCATGTTGCTGCAGAGTTTCTTTAGGTTGAGCTGGCTGAAAATTTTGACATGTAGGGTAGTTGAGGACCGTGTTGGCAACGTCCTGGCTGATGCCCGGCCAATAGACTGCCTCCCGAGCTCTGCATCGACATTTCTCGACTCCCAGGTGACCCTCATGGAGTTGGCCGAGCACCATAGCTCGCATGCTCTGTGGAATCACGATTCTATCAAGCTTCATAATGAAAATTAAATGAAAATCGCTTATTGTCACGAGTAGGCTTCAATGAAGTTACTGTGAAAAGTCGCCACATTCCGGCGCCTGTTCGGGGAGGCTGGTACGGGAATTGAACCGTGCTGCTGGCCTGCCTTGGTCTGCTTTAAAAGCCAGCAATTTAGCCCAGTGTGCTAAACCAGCCCCTGGATGCCGTCCATCATCGTCAGGTCGTCCTTGACATTGTAAAACTGGGGACACTGTCCCTTCAGCCAGCCATTCGTGAAGTGCTGCATCACACTCTGTAGCAGAGGATCCTTGGCCGTTTCTTCACAAATTTGAATGACCCTCTCATCAGAGGCCGGAAAGTTGGAGGCACACAATTGCACCTGCGCGTCGATTTGGTCGCCAAGGAATTTGATTTCTGATTGACCGAACGAGCACTTGGCCCTGTTGAGTCGGAGGCCATGCTCGTAGATTCTGTGGAATACCTGCTTGAGGTGATCGATGTGTTCTTGAGGAGTTGTGGACAAGATTATGACATTGTCAACATACACGTGCACCCCCTCGATACCCTCCATCATCTGTTCCATGATGCGGTGAAATACCTCTGAGGCAGAGATGATGCCAAAAGGCATCCGGTTGTAACAGTAGCGACCAAACGGGGTATTGAATGTGCACAGCTTGCGACTGGATGCGTCCAGCTGTATTTGCCAGAACCCCTTGGAGGCGTCTAGCTTCGTAAAGAATTTTACATGAGCCATCTCGCTGGTCAACTCTTCTCGTTTTGGTATTGGGTAATGTTCCCTCATGATGTTGCGGTTTAGATCCTTGGGGGGGTCGATGCAGATCCGAAGCTCCCCTGACGGATTCTTGACGCAGACCATGGAGCTGACCCAGTCCGTGGGTTCCGTGACCTTTGATATGATGCCCTGGTCCTGGAGGTCCTGTAATTGCTGCTTGAGGTGATCCTTGAGGGGTGCCGGCACCCGACGTGGTGCGCGAACCACAGGGGTGGCGTTTGGTTTCAGCAGGATTTTGTATCGGTGTGGGAGTGTGCCCATACCGTCGAACACGCTGTGGTATTGTGCTATGATGTCATCACTATCAGCCTGGAAATTTTCATCAGGTGAGGCCGTCGCCTGTGAGGATGACATGGTGTGGACTCGCTGAACCAGGTTCAGGAGTTTGCAGGTCCGAGCACCGAACAGGGACGCTCTGTCAGGTCCTATGATCTCGAATCGCAACATCGCTTTAATTGACTTATTGGACACTCCGAGTTGGCACGGGCCACTGGCAGCAATGGCATTGCCATTGTAGTCAAGGAGCTGGCAGGCCGGTGGAAGAATACTTGGTCTGACACGGATGGTGTCGAGATCGGATTGCGAGATGAGGTTCGCCGATGCGTCGGTGTCCAGCTTGAAGCGGATGCGAGCCTTGTTAACTGTGAGGACAGCACACCACTCGCCGTCAGGATCCACGCTGAGGATTGGGAGGTGCTTCAGTATCTTGGAGAAAGGCAGCGCATGCTTCGTAATGATGCCCACCCGGTATGGGGATTTAAGGCACTCAGCATCAGGATCTGTTGGGCTGTCGGGGTCGGAGTCTGGCATGGCCTGTTGTTTGTATTGAACGGACGCTTGTGCGCCGTGGCTGGGATCGCTGGATGCTGGGCAGTGGAGCAGATCTGCAAAGGGCTGCATAGTGGCCAAGCTTGCCACACTGCAGACACCGTCGTGATTTTGCCGGACATTGCCGCTTTAAATGGGCAGAGCCACAATTCAGACACGTTATGACGCCAATGTCAGCGCGTTCCACGCGCCAATGCGCATGCGCAGTGCGGTCGAAGGATGTACGCACCTGTGCAGCTGGTCGTCGGTCTCGCCGTCCCCTCGGTCGTGGCGCGCATGCACTGGGGCCCGGGAAAAGCGCGCAAAATGGCCACTCTCATCGAGACTTAGGCCCTGCATTTGTGCGATGGCCTGCACCCGTTCCGCCGCGTGAGAGGTTACCTTTGCTGTTTCTGCCACCCTGATGTGGGAGTACCGGTTGTTAGCGTGCTCATGGACAACGCACGTTTCGATGGCGATGGTGAGGGTGAGGTGCTTGATTTTTAGGAGCTGCTGGCCAAGGGAATCGGAGTGGACCCCGAAAACAATCTGATCCCAGATTATGGAATCAGCTGTCGAGTCATAGTTACATGACTGCGCGAGGATGCGGAGATGGGTCAAAAAGGACTGAAAAGGTTCATCCTTACCCTGAAGCCTCTGCTGGAAAACGTACCGTTCAAAGCTCTCATTCACCTCAATGTCACAGTGGCTGCCGAACTTCAGCAGGACTGTTTTAAACTTTGTCTTGTCTTCGCCTTCAGCGAATGTAAGGGAGTTGTAGATGTGGATGCCATGGTCCCCGGCTGTGGAGAGGAATAGTGCGATCTTCCTGGCATCCGATGCGGCCTCGAGGTCGGTGGCTTCGATGTATAGGAGGAACTTTTGTTTGAAGATCTTCCAATTTGCACCGAGGTTGCCGGCAATGCGGAGCTGCGGAGGAGGGCAGACGTTTTCCATGTCACCAGATGGCTGTTTGCTGGTCAACGCTAATTCACTCAAGGTATGTCCGTCAATTTTCGGCATCACTACCTGGTACCATGATGTGTTAGGCAGGCTGGGTCGACGTGGACTGTGCTTGATGCAGTGTAGCGAGAGACAGACCTCTAACACTGGATAAGATGAAATACGATTTTATTTAACGTCTTAACTATTACACATGTTCGACTATGGGTTGACACTATGCTGACTTGACTGGAGACCTAGTACCAGCCTGACCAGACTTACTAGCTACCACATGGTGTTTGCACTGGCTAGCTCACGAGCTCTGACTGTCTCAGAGGCTGGATCCCAAGAGAGCGGGAAAACTGGTACCCTCTGGCTTTATAGTGGTCGTGTCCTGTCTGGTGATTGGCTCCTTTGTTCTGTGTGCTCACTGGTCATCCTGTGTGTCAATCGCTTCCTGTCCGCACTCCATCATATACATAGATGTATATTATGACAGCCTCAACCATCTTCCTCCTGGGCAACCAATCAATGCTCACCTGGAGCTCCCTCCTTCTGTCCAAAAGGGCCGGGTCTGTATCCCCGTGTACCTCCTGTCCACCTCCAACATCTCCTCTATCAACCTTTGACGCTCTTTCCTCTCCTCTTTATCCACCTTGGCCTTAAATAATATCACTCCCCCCTCACTACTGCCTTCAGGGCCTCCCAGACCGTCGCCTGCGATAATCCCTCGTACAGTTCAAGCACAAGTACTCCTCAATCCTCTCCCGATCTTCTCACAGAAACCTCTGTTTCCCAGCAACCCCACGTCCATTCTCCACCCCAGTCTCTGTGATATCCCCTTCTCCCGGACCATGTCCACCGAATGCGGCGCATGATCTGAGATCTCTATCACCGAATACTTTGAACCCCTAACCCTCGCCAGCAATGCCTTCCCTACCACAAAGAAGTCTATCCTCGAATAAACCAAGGAGAAAAATGAATACTCCTGCTCCCTCGGGTGCAAGAACCTCCACGGGTCCACCCCTCCCATCTCCCTCATAAGCCCAGTCAGCGCCTTCGCCCCCCGACTGGGCAAACGAGCACGGCTGTGACCGGTCCATCTTTGGCTTTTCACCAAACTGTGATCCTCTCCCACTATTAGCTCATGCAAATCCAAGTCCGGAATGGCCCCAAACTCCTTCCTCACGAATCCTACATTGTCCCAGTTAGGGCCATACACACTTGCCAATGCCACCAACATCCCCTCCAACGTCTCTGTTACTATTACATATCTACTCACCTGGTCCGCCACCACCTTCTCCATCTGGAAACTCACTCTCTTACCGACCAAAACCGCTGCCCCCTGTGCGAACCCTGAGCGAAATACTTGGTATACCTGGCACTTCCTGCGTCTCACCTGATCACCTGAAAGGAGTTTCCTGGAGCATGACAGCATCGACCTTTTAAGTGCGCAAACACCCTCGACCTCTCCACTGCCTCCCCCAAACCCCTCACATTCCACGTAGCTATCCTGACGAGGGGGGGTGTCTTCCCCCCCCCCCCCTCCCCCCACCTCCTATCCGCCATCATCATAACTCCAGGCAGTGCCCACTGGGCTTGACCTGCCCCGTCCCACTGTTGCCATCGAACCCCTCCCCCCTCCCAGAATCCCCTCATCCACTTCCTCTAGAAAGCGTGTCACCCAGTATTGGTCCCCTTTCCCCACTTTTCACACCTCCTAGGCGCATCGAAACCTGTTCGACCAGGCTCCAATGACCATAGCCCCCAGCACCCTCCAACCAGCTTGGAGGCCTCTGCCCAGGCCCCAATTCCCTTCCCCCAACCCAGTACCAGGGAAACAAAGAAATTCCCTTAAAACAAACAAACCCAGCGCAAACACACATACCCCAGAAAACCAGCATTGCAAACTATCCCACCTCCAACCTTGTCCAAATAGACAACTTCACCCTATTTAACATACAACATGAAATAAAAAATTGAACTATACACAATCTTCCATCCCCCCTACCCTCAGTCCAAGACCAATCTTCAGTACCATTTCTCATTCCTGCTCCTGTCCTTCTGCCTTCACAAACCCCTCCATCGCTTCCACCGTTTCAAAATAAAAGACTTTAGAGTTGTAGATTACCCTCAACTTAGCTGGGTACGCTATGCCAAACCGCACCCTGTGAGTGAATGAGATTCACATGGTATTATAAGTTACCAATGTCACTCTGTTCCCACTGTATATATGTACCAATATTGTAAGTGCAGTTGCACTACCTGACCACCAGGGGGGAGTAGCTCTGGGAGTACTCGAGAGTTTGTACTGGGCTCCCCCCTTGGCTCCGCCCAGAACTCCTCCCCCTGGAGCTGCTGTATAAAGATCCGTGCCACAGAGCCAACCGGCCAGTTCATCGAAAGTTCAACGGCGAACAGGCTGGCTCTGTTGTAAGTATATTAAAACCGCTATTCTAATCCTACAAGCACGTGTCCGTAGAATTGATGGTTCCATCAATTTAATATACTTACGAAACAGTCGAAGTAAATCATGGAAGCAGCCCTCAAGCCCGGACGCCTAGAACTCGACCCGCAGGATGCAGAGGCTAAAGAAATTTTCTCCCACTGGCTGAGATGTTTTAAGACCTACCTGGCAGAAGCCAGCACCACCGGAACAACGGTGGAACAAAAGCTCAGCCTACTGCACGCGAGGGTAAGCCACAGAATCTCCACACAGCTAAATCTGGCCGGTTCTTACATCGCAGCGCTGGCGATATTGGACAAAATGTACGTTAGGCCCATTAACGAGGTTTATGCACGCCACATGTTTACGACTCACCGTCAGCGGCCTACAGAAACGCTAGCCGAGTTTGTACGTGAACTGAACAATCTTTCCAATGACTGTAGTTGTCAAGCCGTTACCGCGGCTGAACATAGGGACCTTGCTGTGCGGGACGTTTTCGTAGCGGGCCTTAGATCGACCTATGTGCGCCAAAGACTGCTAGAAAAGGGGGCCAGGACTTAGATACTACTGTGGAGGCTGCTACCACTATGGAAGTCTTCTTCCGCAGCCTCACCTCGCTCCCCGCGGACCCCGCGACCTCATTGTGGGCCCCCAACCAACAACTCCCCCAGGCCTGTGCCGCACGGCCCCCCAGCTACCGCGCTGCCAAAGCCAGTTACTCTGCGGCCCCAGCCAGTCACTCTGCTGCCCCAGCCAGCTACTCAGCTGCCCCAGCCAGCTACTCAGCTGCCCCAGCCTGCCATTTCTGTGGCCAAAGCCAGCACCCGCGGCAGCACTGCCCAGTCCGATCCGCGACCTGCAGCAGCTGCGGGAAGAAAGGCCACTATGCCAGAGTGTGCCTCGAGAAAAGGGCCCCAGTTTCTAACTCCCCAGAAGAGAGAACAAATCGCTCCCAGCACCAGCGGGCCCGCGGGGCCCGAAACGCTGCGGCCTACGCCCCGACACCGCTCCCTCCCACCACGTGCGATCCATGGGGGCTGCCATCTTGGCAAACCCCCACCATGCGGCTGGCCACGTGCGTCTCATGGGGGCCGCCATCTTGGACGCCATCTTCCTCGCCGCTCACCACGTGCGATCCACGGGTCCCATCTGCATCTCCATGCTCAGATAGCTCATCAGAAGACTACGACTTCCCTGGGCACTCATCATGCGGCCCGCAACTCAGCGCAGCGATCCTGCATCAAGCTCGCCAGAACGTACTGGCATCTACTTGAACGGACGCCCACTCGGAAGACTACGACTTTCCCGGGCACTCATCACGCGGCCCGCAACTCAACGCGGTCACCCTAGATCAGTCCCGCCCCAAGCACCTACGAAGTTCGATGGAGGAGGTCCAGATCAACGGGTACAGCACGCCATGCCTCTTTGACTCCAGGAGCACCGAGAGCTTTATACACCCAGAGCTGGTAAGACGCTGTTCGCTTCCTATTTTTCCAGTGAGCCAAACTATCGCCCTCGCTTCGGGCTCCCACTCAGTCCAAATCCAAGGACGCACCGTTGCTACGCTTACAATTCGAGGCGCCAGTTATTCGAAATTTAAACTTTATGTCCTGCCCGACCTCTGCGCGCCACTCTTATTAGGCCTGGATTTCCAGTGCAACCTCAAGAGCCTCACCCTCAGTTTCGGCGGGCCCCTGCCCCCACTCACTATCTGCAGCCTAGCCACGCTGCGCATCTCCCCCCCCTCCTCTCTTCGCCAATCTCACTCCAGATTGCAAACCAGTAGCTACTCGCAGCAGGCGATACAGCCTACAAGATAGGGTCTTTATCCGATCGGAGGTCTGACGGCTGCTTAGTGAGGGGATCATAGAGGCCAGTAATAGTCCCTGGAGAGCTCAGGTGGTGGTCGTCAAGACCGGGGAAAAATTTCGCACGGTTGTCGACTATAATCAGACCATAAATCGCTTTACGCTCCTAGACGCGTATCCCCTCCCCAGAATTGCAGACATGGTTAACCAGATCGCCCAATATCGGCTATTTTCCACGGTGGATCTGAAGTCTGCATACCACCAGCTCCCAATCCCCCCGGAGGACCGCCACTACACGGCATTCGAGGCCGATGGCCGCCTCTTCCATTTCCTCCAGGTTCCCTTCGGCGTCACTAACGGGGTTTCGGTGTTCCAACGAGCAATGGACCGAATGGTAGACCAGTACGGGCTGCGGGCCACGTTTCCGCATCTGGACAATGTCACCATCTGCGGCTATGACCAGCAGGACCACGACGCCAACCTCCACCATTTTCTCCAAACGGCGCAGAAATTAAACCTCACTTATAACAAGGAAAAATGCGTTTTCCGCACAAACAGACTGGCCATCCTCGGCTACGTCGTGGAGAACGGAGTCCTGGGCCCAGACCCAGACCGTATGCGCCCCCTCTTAGAACTCCCCCTCCCCCATTGCCCCAAGGCCCTCAAACGGTGCTTAGGGTTCTTTTCATACTACGCCCAGTGGGTCCCTCAATATGCGGACAAAGCCCGCCCACTATTTAAGGCCACACTATTTCCCCTGTCTGCTGAGGCGCGCCAGGCCTTCAGCTGCATCAAGGAGGACATCGCCAAAGCGGCCATGCGGGCGGTGGATGAATCCACTCCCTTTCAGGTTGAGAGCGATGCCTCAGAGGTAGCTCTAGCAGCCACTTTAAATCAGGCAGGGAGGCCCGTTGCATTTTTCTCCCGTACCCTATCCGCTTCAGAACTCCGACACCCCTCAGTCGAGAAGGAAGCACAAGCCATCGTGGAGGCTGTTCGTCACTGGAGGCACTACCTCGCAGGTAGGAGGTTTACCCTCATCACCGACCACCGATCGGTTGCCTTTATGTTTGACAACTCGCAAAGGGGCAAAATAAAAAACGATAAAATCCTTCGGTGGAGGATCGAACTCGCCACCTATAGTTACGTTAATAAGTATCGACCTGGGAAGCTCAACGAGCCCTCGGATGCCCTATCCCGCGGGACATGCGCCAGTGCGCAGATCAGCTGTCTGAAAGCCATCCACGATGACCTCTGCCATCCAGGGGTCACCCGGCTCGCCTACTACATCAGAGCCCGAAACCTGCCTTTCTCCAACGAGGAGGTAAAAGCGGTCACCAGGGACTGCCCGATCTGTGCAGAGTGCAAACCGCACTTCTATAGACCAGACAGGGCCCACCTGGTCAAGGCTTCTAGGCCCTTTGATTGATTTCAAAGGGCCACTCCCCTCCACTAACAAGAACATTTATTTCCTCAACATCATAGACGAGTTCTCCCGATTCCCTTTTGCATTCCCGTGCCCCGACATGACCTCCCACACAGTCATTAGGGCCCTGCATAGTGTCTTCACCCTGTTTGGTTTCCCCAGCTACGTACACAACGACAGGGGTTCGTCCTTTATGAGCGACGAGCTGCGTCAGTACCTGCTCAACAAGGGCATCGCCTCGAGCAGGACTACCAGCTACAACCCCAGGGGGAACGGGCAGGTGGAGAGGGAGAACACGACGGTCTGGAAGACCGTCCTACTGACCCTCCGGTTTGGAAAACTCGAAGTCTCCCAATGGCAAGAATTCCTCCCAGACAAGCTCCACGCAATTAGATCCCTCCTCTGTACAGTGACCAATCAAACCCCTCACAAGCGGCTCTTCATTTTTTCTAGGGGCACTACCACCGAGGTCTCACTTCCGGCATGGCTGAGGACACAAGGCCCGGTTCTCCTGAGGAAGCACGTCAGGGCGCACAAAACTGACCCCCTTGTTGAAAAGGTGCGCCTCCTCCATTCCAACCCCCAGTACGCATTTGTGGAGTTCCCGGACGGTCGCCAGGACACAGTATCCCTTCGGGACCTGGCACCCGCTGGATCCATCCCCCCCCTACCCCCACTGAGGAACCCCTTACCCCGTTCCCTATGCTGCCGCCCCCTCGCGCCCCCGATCCCGCAAGCTCGCCCCACCTGTTCCACGCGCCAGCACCAGCCCGCCCCCAGCGCCCCCAGTCTCCGGTCGAGCCAGAGGTGTATGAAGTTTGGATGAGACCCGCCCCAGAGTCTGCCATTGTACCCCAGCTCTCAACACCCACCCAGCCACCGCAAGAGCATGCAACCCCGGTGCTCCGCAGATCGCAACGAACAATTCGTCCACCGGACAGACTAACTCTGTGAGCCACCACCCCCGCCGGACTTAATTTTTTTCACAGGGGGTGAATGTGGTGAATGAGATTCACACGGTATTATAAGTTACCGTGTCACTCTGTTCCCATTGCATATATGTACCGATATTGTAAGTGTAGTTGCACTACCTGACCACCAGGGGGGAGTAGCTCTGGGAGTACTCGAGAGTTTGTACTGGGCTCCCCCCTTGGCTCCGCCCAGAACTCCTCCCCCTGGAGCTGCTGTATAAAGATCCGCGCCACAGAGCCAGCCGACCAGTTCATCGAAAGTTCAACGGTGAACAGGCTGGCTCTGTTGTAAGTATATTAAAACCGCTATTCTAATCCTACAAGCATGTGTCCGTAGAATTGATGGTGGTTCCATCATCCTGCTGTTATACAGTGCTGTCTTCACTCGGCCATAGGCTGCCCGCCTCCTCGCCAGCTCCACAGTTAAGTCCTGGTATATACGTATAGCAACTCCAGCCCACTGCACCTCCACCTGCCGAACTCAAAACCTTCTCCTTCACATGGTACCTATGGAAACAAATAATCACCGCTCTTGGTAGCTCATTCGCCTTTGGTTTGGGCCTCAATGATCCAGTTCTTACCGGAAAGGGATCTTCCCCCTCCCCCAACAGCTCTGCCAACATCTTGGCAAAACACTCCATCAGCCTTGGGGCCTACACCCCTTCGGACTGGCCCAGGATCCTCAGATTCTGGCGTCTGGATCTGTATTCCAAGTCTTCCACCTTGGCTCAGACCTCACCTTCTTCTTCACGACAGCTTTCTTTTGGTTTTAGGCCATTCTCCTCCTTCCTGCACTTATTTAATGAAAATTCCAAAAAATTTAAATTCTGAAAAAATCAAGCCTCGAGCAGGTGCCACCCAACGTGTGACTTCCTCCTACATGCTGCCACTGGAAGCTGCGGGTCCCGGATGGTTTATATATAGAACGGATACACAGGAGTGAGTTACAGGCTGGAATTTAATCGAGGGGTTCTGGGTGGTTTATATATAGAATAACAGATACCCGGGAATGAGTTACAGACTGGAATCTAATCGAGGGGTTTGGGATGGTTTATATATAGAATAACAGATACCTGGGAGTGAGTTACAGACTGGAATCTAATCGAGGGGTTTGGGATGGTTTATATATAGAATAACAGATACCCGGGAGTGCGTTACAGTCTGGAATCTAATCGAGGGGTTCGGGGTGGTTTATATATAGAATAACAGATACCTGGGAGTGAGTTACAGACTGGAATCTAATCGAGGGGTTTGGGATGGTTTATATATAGATATAGATATATCTATATATTTCTCCATATAGATATAGAGAAATGCAGCACAGAACAGGCCCTTCGGCCCACGATGTTGTGCCAAACGTTTGTCCTAGGTTAATCATAGATCATAGAATTTTGGACACTAAGGGCAATTTATCATGGCCAATCTACCCAACCTGCACATCTTTGGACTGTGGGAGGAAACCGGAGCACCCGGAGGAAACCCACGCACACACGGGGAGGATGTGCAGACTCCACACAGACAGTGACCCAAGGCAAAATCGAACCTGGGACCCTGGAGCTGTGAAGCAATTGTGTTATCCACAATGCTACCGTGCTGCCCTTAAGAACAAATTAATCTACACTCCATTATTCTACCATAATCCATGCACCTATCCAATAGCCGCTTGAAGGTCCCTAATGTTTCAGACTCAACTACTTCCACAGGCAGTGCATTCTATGCCCCCACTACTCTCTGGGTAAAGAACCTACCTCTGACATCCCCCCTATATCTTCCACCATTTACCTTAAATTTATGTCCCCTTGTAATGGTTTGTTCCACCCAGGGAAAAAGTCTCTGACTGTCTACTCTATCTATTCCCCTGATCATCTTATAAACCTCTATCAAGTCGCCCCTCATCCTTCTCTGTTCTAATGAGAAAAGGCCTAGCACCCTCAACCTTTCCTCGTAAGACCTGCTCTCCATTCCAGGTAACATCCTGGTAAATCTCCTTTACACCTTTTCCAAAGCTTCCACATCCTTCCTAAAATGAGGTGACCAGAACTGCACACAGTACTTCAAATGTGGCCTTACCAAGATTTTGTACAGGTGCATCATCACCTCACGGCTCTTAAATTCAATCCCTCTGCTAATGAACGCTAGCACACCATAGGCCTTCTTCACAGCTCTATCCACTTGAGTGGCAACTTTCAAAGATCTATGAACATAGACCCCAAGATCTCTCTGCTCCTCTACATTGCCAAGAACCCTACCGTTAACCCTGTATTCCGCATTCATATTTGTCCTTCCAAAATGGACATCCTCACACTTGTCAGGGTTAAACTCCATCTGCCACTTCTCAGCCCAGCTCTGCATCCCATCTATGTCTCTTTGCAGCCGACAACAGCCCTCCTCACTATCTACAACTCCACCAATCTTCGTATCATCTGCAAATTTACTGACCCACCCTTCAACTCCCTCATCCAAGTCATTAATGAAAATCACAAACAGCAGAGGACCCAGAACTGATCCCTGCGGTACGCCACTGGTAACTGGGCTCCAGGCTGAATATTTGTCATCCACAACCACTCTCTGACTTCTATTGGTTAGCCAGTTCGTTATCCAACTGGCCAAATTTCCCACTATCCCATGCCTCCTTACTTTCTGCATAAGCCTACCATGGGGAACCTTATCAAATGCCGTACTAAAATCCATGTACACTACATCCACTGCTTTACCTTCATCCACATGCTTGGTCACCTCCTCAAAGAATTCAATAAGACTTGTGAGGCAAGACCTACCGCTCCCTAATCTTGTTGAAACATCTATAACCAGGGACCTCCAACAACCATTTCTGCCCCTCTTCTATCCAAGTTTCCGTGATGGCCACCACATCGTAGTCCCAAGTACCGATCCATGCCTTAAGTTCACCCACCTTATTCCTGATGCTTCTTGCGTTGAAGTATACACACTTCAACCCATCTCCTTGACTGCAAGTACTCTCCTTTGTCAGTGTTACCTTCCCCACTGCCTCACTACACGCTTTGGCATCCTGAATATCGGCTTCCTTAGTTGCTGGACTGCAAATCCGGTTCCCATTCCCCTGCCAAATTAGTTTAAACCCTCCCGAATAACAGATACCCGGGAATGAGTTACAGACTGGAATCTAATCGAGGGGCTTGGGGTGGTTTATATATAGAATAACAGATACCCGGCAGTGTGTTACAGACTGGAAACTAATCAAGGGGTTTGAGGTGGTTTATATAGCGAATAACAGATACCCAGGAGTGAGTTACAGACTGGAATGTATTCGAGGGGTTTGGGGTGGTTTATATATAGAATAACAGATACCCAGGAGTGAGTTGCAGACTGGAATGTATTCGAGGGTCTGGGGTGGTTTATATCTAGAATAATAGATTTGGTGAACAAGCTGCAGTTGACTTTACCTGGAGAGGCGAGGAAAGGGGAGACAATTACAGTGATAGTTCAGCATTTAAATTTGGAACAATGCCAGAGACACAGTCAGAATCATTGGAATTGGCTGAAATTCGATTACAAGTGAAACAATTAGAAATGCTGGAAAAAGAAAAGGAGAGTGGCAAAAGATAAAGACAGATTGGCAATGACAATTGGCAAAAGAGAAAGGGTAGAAAGAGAAACGTAGAGGGCTTTTCAAAAGGAAATTGAAATGAGGAAAGTTGATGTGGAAAGGAAGAGAGAGAGAGAGAGAGATCAACATAAAATATTGGAGTTTAAGGCAGGAAATTGAGGAGAGTTTAGAGGAAGGAGTAACCCCTCCTAGTCAAAAGCCTTGAGGCGATATTTTAAAATATATTCAAGCACTGCCAGGTTTTGATGTGATAGGTGTGGAAGCCTTTTTTCAAAATCTCATTTGAGAAAGTGGCTAAACATTTGAAGTGGGCAAATACCATGTGGGTAGCGTTGGTTCAAACAAAGTTGGTAGGTACAGCTGGTAAGTATTTCCATCACTATCAGATAAGGTATCTAGGGTTTATGATGAGGTTAGAAATGTCATCTTAAGTGCATATGAACTGGTAAGGGTGGCATGCCGGTGCAGTGGGTACCACTGCTGCCTCATGGCACCGAGGACCTGGATTCGATCCCGAGCCTGGGTCACTGTCCATGTGGAGTTTGCACATTCTCCTTGGGTCTGCGTGGGTCTCACCCCACAACTCAAAAAGATGTGTAGGGTAGGTGAATTGGCCACGCTAAGTTGCCCATTAATTGGAAAAGAAAAGAATTGGGGACTCTAAATTTATTTTAAAAAGTTCAAATGGACTGGTTCCAAAGCCGACAGACAGAAGTTTAGAAATTTAAGGAAAGAGCCAGGTCAGACATATATAAAATTCACAGAATCAAACAGATAACTTTGACGGGTGGATAAGAGCATTAAAAATAGACCAAACATATGACACTCTTAGGGAAACAGTTACTTCCCGCGGTAGTGAGAACTCGTATGGAAGAGGAAAGAATTAAAAGTGCTGGACAGGCAGCAGAAATGCCAGTTCACAAATCAAAGTCTGGTTTTTGGCATCAATTTCAGCCTGTGAAGAATAAAAATTGAGGAAATGAGAAATTCACAGGTGGTCAAGGCAGAGTTGGTGACATTAAGTTGAGTTCGCCTCAGGTTAAAACGGAAACCTATGATAGTGAAAGAGAGATAAGAAAACTTAAATGTTTTCATTGGGGTAAAGTTGGAAACATGAAGTTGCAGTGTTGATAGCTTAAGAAAAGTACTGGGAAAACAGACTCATTAAAACAGGATAAGCCAGTGGGGTTTAATAAAGTGGGGAGAAAAAACATTGTTCCACTGGAAGAGGTGCAACAGAGTGTGGAGCCTTTTCAGAGGTTGGTGAATAAGCAGGTGCCAGATTTTTAAAAATATTTTATTTGTGAGGGTAAGGTTTACTCATCTGTACAAGATGGAGTAGGTAAGGCGGTTATGATATTCAGGGATACAAGAGCAAGTCAATCTTTAATTGTGAGAGATCAGGAGATTTGTAGTTTGGAAGGAATATTGCCAGAAAAGGTGGTAATATGTGGGATTAATGGTGAGAGCAGTAGTGTGCCATTGTGTAAGGTAATGTGAGAGAGCCCGGTGTGGGGTGCTGAAGCGGTGGTTGGAGTAACAGGTAAATTACCTTTCTCATGGATACAATTTATCCTAGGTAATGATAAAGCAGCTGTATCAGAAAGCACACACACAAATAGAATCTGAGTCTATACTGGGGTATTATTACATGACAGTAATCAAAACAACCCACAATACCCATTTCAGCATTTGAGGAACCTTTTGCGAAGGTCCTAATTGATTGCGTGGGACCCCTTCCTAAAATGAAAAGTGGGGATCAGTATCTGTTGACCATAATGGATGTGTCTACGAGATTCCGGAGGCCATTCCATTCTGAAATATTGCAGCTAAGAGGGTTGCAGAGGAGTTAACTAGATTTTTTAAAACCAGATACAGAATACCAAAAGAAATCCAATCAGAGTTATTCAGGGAAGGTATGAATATCTTGGAAATAAAGCATTATAAATCAACAGTGGATCATCCTGGATCGCTGGGAGCATTAGAAAAGTGGCACTAAACTTTAAAGACCATGTTCAAAGCCTATAATAATAATAATCTTTATTGTCACAAGTAGGCTTACAGACACTGCAATGAAGTTACCATGAAAAGTCAGGATTATCCAGAATATTAGGATAAAGGAATTCCAGTTGTACTATTTGCAATTAGAGATGTACCTAATGAGTCAACCAAATTCAATCCATTCAAATTGATTTTTGGTCATGAGGTGAAAGGACCACTTAAATTGATTAAAGCGAAGTTGGTGAGTCAGCGTTCTGAGACTACGTTGTTGGACTTTGTGTCAAACTTTGGGGAGAGATTAAGTAGTGTTGGCGAGTTGGCTAGAAAGTATTTAAAATTGTCACCATACAAGAAAAAAAGAGGCGGATAAGAAATCAAAAATTCATAGTTTTGTTAGTGCGGAGAAGGATTAGTATTGTTTTACCATGTTAGGTGAATCATTAATTTAGTGGATCATTTCAAATAAAAAGGGAATTGAGTGAAGTGAATTATTTGACAAGAATGCCAGATAGAAGGAAAACTTACAGCGTGTGTCATGTTAATTTGCTCAAAAGGAATTTTGATAGGGAGGGAAAGCAGAAGGGAGGAGATGTTAGTCATTGTAACTCAGAGAGAAGAGATAAATCCAGATATTTGTGAATTTGATATTCCTCAAATTAGATTTAGGAAATGATAAGTACTTGGGATAAATTACTAAGTTACCTTCAGAAGGAAAATCAAAGTAACCTGAAAGAGTTATCACAAACACATAGAGCTATATGTGGAAATAAACTCGGAAGGAGGAAAGTAATTATACAATATATAGATCTAGGAAATCTCTTCCAATTGAGCAATATCCATATAGACTCAAGCTATTAACGTTGGCACAGGTACAAAAGGAAGTTGAAAGCATGCTTAAGAATGAGATCATTGAAGTGAGTTGTAGCGACTGGAGCTCATCTATTGTGATGGTACCAAAACCAGATGGAATGCAACAATTGTGTGTGGACTATAGGAAAGTCAATGCAGTTGCAAAGTCAGATTTGTATCCTTTTCCTCGTTTGGAAGACTGTATTGAAAAGTGCATTTTATTACCAAACTTATTTAAACATTACTGGCAAGAACCTTTATCAAAAAGGGCGAAGGAAGGGGGGACTTTGCCCCCGACGATGTCACGGGCGCTGATCTCATTAATTTTAAAGAAGGACAAGGACCCCCAGCAGTGTGGTTCATACAGGCCCATATCTCTCCTCAACGTGGATGCTAAGGTGCTGGCAAAAATCCTGGCCACCAGGATAGAGGACTGTGTGCCAGGGGTTGTGCATGAGGACCAGACAGGTTTTGTGAAGGGAAGGCAGCTGAACACGAATGTGCGGAGATTGCTGAATGTCATTATGATGCCGGCGATTGAGGGGAGGCAGAGATAGTGGTGGCGCTGGATGCGGAGAAGGCCTTCGATAGAGTGGAGTGGGGGTACCTATGGGAGGTGTTGGGGAGGTTTGGATTTGGTGAAGGGTTCATTAGATGGGTAAGGCTGCTATATGAGGCCCCGATGGCGTGCGTGGCCACGAATAGGAGGAGGTCGGAGTACTTCCGGCTTTATCGAGGGACCAGGCAGGGTTGCCCCTTGTCCCCCTTGTTGTTTGCACTGGCAATCGAGCCGCTGGCAATGGCATTGAGAGATTCAGAGAGGTGGAGAGGCTTGGTGCGAGGTGGAGAGGAACATAGGGTGTCGTTGTATGCCGACGACCTGTTACTGTATGTGGTGGACCCGGTGGGAGGGATGCCGGGAGTGATGGAGTTACTAGCCGAGTTTGGGACCTTCTCAGATTATAAATTAAACTTAGGCAAGAGCGAGGTGTTTGTGGTGCACCCTGGAGACCAGGAGGAAGGAATTGGTAGGCTCCCGCTTAGGCGGGCAGGGGAGAGCTTTAGGTACCTGGGGGTGCAAGTGGCCAGGGACTGGGGGACTCTCCACAAGCATAACTTTACCAGACTGGTAGATCAGATGGAGGAGGAGTTCAGGAGGTGGGACATGCTGCCATTGTCGTTGGCGGGGAGGGTGCAGTCCGTCAAAATGACAGTGCTTCCGAGGTTCTTGTTCCTTTTTCAGTGCCTGCCCATATTTATCCCCAGGGCCTTCTTTAGGAGAGTGACCGGCAGTATTCTGAGCTTTGTGTGGGCACATGGGACTCCGAGAGTGAGGAGGGTATTCCTGGAGCGAGGAAGGGATAGAGGCGGGCTGGCGCTGCCCAACCTTCTGGGGTACTATTGGGCAGCCAATGTATCAATGGTGCGTAAATGGGTGATGGAGGGGGGAGGGGCGGCGTGGAAAAGAATGGAGATGGCGTCATGTAGAGGTACAAGCCTGGGTGCCATGGTAACGGCACCGTTGCCGCTCTCCGCCAAGAGGTATACCACGTGCCCAGTGGTGGCGGCGACCCTAAGAATCTGGGGACAGTGGAGACGGCATCGGGGGGAAACAGGGGGCTCGATGGAGGCTCCACTGGGTGGCAACCATCGGTTCATCCCGGGGAACACGGATGGGGGATTCAGGGGATGGCAAAGGGCGGGCATCAGCAAATTGAGGGACCTGTTTATTGGCGGGAGGTTTGCGGGCCTGGGGGAACTGGAAGATAAATTTGGCCTTCCCCAGGGGAACATGTTCAGATACCTGCAGGTAAAGGCGTTTGCTAGGCGACAGGTAGAGGGATTCCCTTTGCTGCCCTCGCAGGGGACGATGGACAGAGTGCTTTCGGGGGTGTGGGTCGGAGAGGGGAAGGTGTCTGACATCTATAAGGTAATGCAGAAGGTGGAGGAGTCGTCAGTGGAGGAGCTGAAGGCTAAATGGGAGGAGGAACTCGGGGAGCAGATAGAGGATGGGACTTGGGCGGAGGCCTTGGAGAGAGTCAACTCCTCCTCCTCATGTGCGAGGCTTAGTCTCATCCAATTTAAGGTGCTGCACCGGGCCCATATGTCCGGGACTAGGATGAGTAGGTTCTTCGGGGGTGAGGACAGGTGCACCAGATGTTCGGGGAGTCCTGCGAACCACGCCCATATGTTCTGGGCATGCCCAGCACTGGAAGAATTCTGGAAGGGGGTGGCGGGGACGGTGTCGAGGGTGGTTGGATCCAGGATCAAACCAGGGTGGGGACTCGCGATTTTTGGGGTTGGGGTGGAGCCGGGAGTGCAGGAGGCGAAAGAGGCCGGTGTCCTGGCCTTTGCGTCCCTAGTAGCCCGTCGAAGGATTCTGTTACAATGGAAGGATGCAAGGCCCCCAAGCGTGGAGGCCTGGATCAGTGACATAGCGGGATTTATAAAATTGGAAAAGGTCAAATTTGCCCTGAGAGGATCAATACAAGGGTTCTATAAACGATGGCAGCCTTTTCTGGACTTCCTGGCTCAGAGATAGGTAACTGGGTCAATAGCAGCAGCAACCCGGGGGGGGGGTGCATTATTGTAGTGTTTATTCTGTAACTTTATAGTGTGTTAATTTGCGTTGTTGTTAAAATGCTGGGTTGTTCATGGGGATGGGGCGAATGTATATGACTGTTAATATTATTGTTATTTTCGGTATTTTACTAAGGTGCGTTATTGTTGTATAAAATCAAAATTTCTCAATAAAAATTATTAAAAAAAAAAAAAAGGGCGAAGGAAGTTTTGGCTTTTCTGATGCCATTTGGACTGTATCATTTATGCCGTTTGGAATGAAGAATGCGGCGCCAGCAACATTCTAAAGACTAACCAACAGGTAATTTCTGGACTAAATAATTGTGCAGTGTACTAAGAGGAGTTGGTGGTGTTCAGTAAAACTTGGAAGGAGCATTTAGGACATTTGAAGGAACTGTTCGATCGACTGCAGGAGACTAGATTGTTGGTGAACTTGGCTAAAAGTATATTT
Organism: Scyliorhinus canicula; assembly: GCF_902713615.1. Taxonomy (NCBI): domain Eukaryota; kingdom Metazoa; phylum Chordata; class Chondrichthyes; order Carcharhiniformes; family Scyliorhinidae; genus Scyliorhinus; species Scyliorhinus canicula. Next base: position 87,505,975 of record NC_052161.1, read on the forward strand.
GCGTAAGCCCAAGTCACATTCTTGAGCCATACTGTTGCAACATGATCAGATGGCAACACAAAATGTGAAAACGAAAGCTATTGGGGAATTCTCAAAACCATCAACGAGGAGAAGTTTTGAGATTTCTGGGCATGAGTAGTTTCTATTGAAAATTTATGCCACATATTAGCAGTGTGGTTGCTCCACTGACTGAACTTCTGAAAAGACACAGGAAATGTCAGTGGGTGTTGGAATGTCAGAAAGCATTTGACAACCTGAAAACTGTATTAACTGCTGCACCAGTGTTTGTGACACCCAATTATGCCAAGCAATGTAAGGTGGCAATTGATGCAGATGTTCTGGGCATTGGTGATGTAGTTACAGGAAGGCCACAAAAGGATAGAAAGACAATTATTTTTCGGGAAAACAAAATATTCATCAAAAGAAGTATTCGACCACCGAGAAGGAAACATCAAGTTTTTCGATGATCAATTTCAATGGAGTTTATTGCAACCGTTAACTTGAAAATTATACATGTAGCAGGAAGAGAAAATGTGCATGCCGATGTTTTATCACGACTTTGAGATATGAGAAAGGTGGGCCGTTCGAAGTTGGAAAAAACTGAAATGGACTGTACTAATGTTTAAACTTGCATGCCTAAATATGATATGTATCTTATAGTGTTCCCGTAGTGGTTAGGAATGAGTAGTGTTTGAAGTTAGAAAGGTTTTCGAAAACAAAGCCATCTTTTCATAATGATGGTTAATTTTGTTTAAGGAGGTGTGATGAACGTAGAGTTATGGGAGCGGTTTTCACAGAACCCCAAAATGTATCATGGAGTTCAACCAGCCTCTCCCTTTAATGTTTTGTTGCTTTTGAAGCACACGGCTTGTTCTCCAGGTGTGGTATTACAATTATGGACGCGTGGGTTTTTAAACACAGAACAATGTTTATTCCAATTCAACTTAACCTTTTAATTAAACATTGGATTATTTACCACCCCTTACTTCAAAGATAACCCCGAAAATAATACAACACTAAATAATCCCTCAAAATGTTCCTTCAAAATTCCAAAAGACTTAACACCTTTAACAACATGAGGTTACATTCAATATACTTATAGTCTTTGGATTGTCAGACATCAACAGACCAGTTCTGTGTTTTCTTCTTGCAGCTTTTTGCAAAACACACAAACACTCCCAGCTTTCTCCTCAAACCTGAAACCAAAAGCAGAAGTGAGCTTAGCTCAGCTCCCCCACCCTCTGACATCACTTCAGTAATATGAGCTGCTCCATTTCTTAAAGGTACATTGCTTAAACATCCATTTCTTAAAGGTACTCTCACATGACTGTAGGAAATATTTATATTGTTTGTATTTTGTATATATATATATAATATATATATATTTATAAATTTAGAGTACCCAATTCATTTTTTTCCAACTGAGGGCAATTTAGCGTGGCCAATCCACCTACCCTGTACATTTTTAGGTTGTGGGGGCAAAACCCACACGAACAAAGGGAGAATGTGCAAATTCCTTACAGACAGTGACCCAGAGCCGGTACCGAACCTGGGACCTTGGCGCTGTGAGGCAGCATTGCTAACTACTGCACCACCGTGCTGCCCTATTTATATATATATATATATATATATATCTGTTGCAGTAATCTTATTAAAAGCTTGGGTTAAGGTACATATCACAGTTGCAGTAATATTAACGAACCTAGGTTAAGATATCCAGACTATTGTGTCTGATAACGCTGTGATTAAGTGGTCGTAAAAGGTGAGGTCATGATTAATTTTAACCATTTACTTGTCCCCGGAGAGCAGTTAATTCGAGACATTGTGTTTAGACTTAGGTAAGCCAGTCATGGGACATCAGAGTGGGATAGAAATAATGTAATTAATGAGAGGAGCCAGGTCTGTAGGAAACATTTCTGGCGTTAGGAATTTTTGAAAGTCTGACAAAGACAGATGGATTTGCAGGCTGTTCCTCACAGGGTCACTCTCTCTCCAGGAAAGTTCTAGAGTACAGCGAGTATCCTTGTCTTTGCTAACTTTATGTACCAATGGCTTTATCCTTTTTCACATTTTCTCCTGAATTTACACCCGCCAACAATAAACAATAATCAGCAACAAATATGTCAATCCCCATATCAATAACAATGATCCCATCCTCGCACCAACCCACAAACATCAGCCCGCATGTTTACATAAACAAATGACAAAAAGGAATCAGGGATTACCCATAGTCACCCTTAATACACCCCCCCACCCTCCCCCCCAACTAATGTTCGATGTTATCCAGCTCTTGAAAGTGCATAATGAATAATGCCCATGATTTGTCGAACCCCTCCGTCCTTCCCCTCAGTTTAAACTTAACCTTCTCAAGGGTCAAGTGTTCCAACAGGTCCCCCCGCCACGCCAGGGCACAGGGTGGAGAGGCTGCTCTCCATCCCAACAGGATCCGCCTTCGGGCGATCAACGAGGCGAAGATTACCACATCTGCCTCCGCACCTGTTTCCAACTCTGGCTGGTCCGACAACCCGGTCCAGTTTCACGTGCACCATCTTGGAAATTACCCTAAAAACCTCCTTCCAGTAATCCTGTAGCTTTGGACAGGACCAAAACATATGAACGTGATTAGCGCCCCCCCCCCCCCCCCCGGCAATGCTCACACACATCTTCTACTCCTTCAAAGAATCAGCTCATCCTCACGAGGTGTGGTCTGTATACCACGTTCAGCTGTATCAGCCCCAGCCTCGCGCACGAGGTGGAGGCATTCACTCTCCGGAGCACCTCACACCAGAACCCCTCCTCTATAACCTTTCCCAACTCTTCCTCCCACTTTGCTTTGATCCCTCCGAGTGGTGCCTTATCCTCTTCCAAAATAGTTCTGTACACCGCTGACACTACCCCCTTCTCCAGTCCCCTTGTCGTCAGCACCTCCTCCAACAATGTGGAGGTCTTTCTGACAAAATCTCTAATCTGCATGTATCTAAACATTTCTCCCTACTCCAGCCCATACTTCGCTTCCAGCTCCCTCAATCCTGCAAACCGACCCCTAAGAAACAAATCTTTTAGCGTCTTAATCCCCTTCTCTTCCCATTTCCGAAAACTTCCATCCCACCTCCCTGGCTCAAATCTGTGGTTCCCCTGAATCGGCATTTCCCTTGACCCTGCCCCCAACCTGAAGAGTTGGCGAAACTGCCTCCAAATTCTCAATGAAGCTATTATTACCGGAATCCCTGAGTATTTCCCCGGAGCTATCGGGAGCGGCGGTGTTGCTAGTGCTTTCAGTCCCGACCCCCTGCACAAACCCTCCTCCATTCTGACCCACTGGGAATCAACACCTCTGACCCAGCTCCGCACCTTCTCCACATTCGCCGCCCAGTAGTAGTACATCAGGTTCGGGAGACCCAATGGCTTTTTACCTGTAATGGGATTTGCTTAATTGTAGAGAAGCTGTAAGTCAGTAGTTGAAGTGTTTCTTTTCACTTAAATCTTTTAACGTTGATTGAAAAACGATTTCCTGTGATGTTAATGTGCTTAGTCCTGTATTAATAATAGTTTGTTGTATATAAAAGATCCCTATGTCAGTAGAATCACTCCTGGAGCAAAGTATCTTTTCCTCAGTTTTACAAATGAAGAACATTTGTTGGACTTCCATTCGGTGTGTTTGACCGAGTGGACATGCTTTTTTAAAATTTTGTTTTGCAGGGTCTGGGTGCTTTTATGCAGCCAGAAGGCAGAATTGACAAAAGGATGTGTTTTTCAGTCTGGGCTACTAGACTGTGGTTTGACTGGGAAAGTCCCTGGGGCAGGTTAATGTGCTTTGCATCCTGCAGATAATTTGCTTTTCGACTTGGGGAGATAAGGCCATTGCTGGGTGGAGCTAAGGAAGGCAGAGACATTTGAAAAGCAGTTCTTTAGAGAAAGCTTTGGAGGAGTTGAATTCTGATCTGCCAGACCCCGAGCCCCCATTTCTCCAACAGTCAGATAGATTGAGAGCTGTATGTTTATTCTCTTGTTGTTTAACGGGAAATTGAGTAGTACTGTTTAAGGGGTAATTGTAAGCTGTTCTTTTCGGCTGTGAAGTTTAAAAAGTTAGCATTGTATTCATAATTTTTTGTTTTAAACTTACGCAAAACCTTGTTTCTTCAAGCAATCACCCTTGATCCTTCTGCAGTCTTTCAAATAAACTAAAAGGTTTTGGTCCAGGATCGTAGCCAACGTTGAGGTCTGGATACTTACGCCCCTCCCTGTCTCGGTGTCATCGGGGACATTTAGTGAGCAGACACTCTCTCCCCACATCTAGCTCACTGATGCAGATCGGAAATAATTGTGGCCCCAGCTCCACAAGTTACAGCTTCCCAACCTGAAAATGACTCATTTATCTAAACTCTCAACTTCCTGTTCAATAACCGACCCTCTTTCCATGCTGACGCAGGGGCAGGACTTTGGGTGGAGACCATGGAGTGAGTTGCCACACATTTGGTGGCTCCCGCTCAAGGTAGAGTTTGTTGGGAGGGCACCCGGGTGGAGGCTGTTAAGCGCAAATGGGAGGAGGTGGGGGCCAGGACATGGGTTGAGGCTTTGCGGAGGGTGAATGAAGGGCATGTGCGAGGTTAAGCCTCATCCAGTTTAAAGTGGTGCACAGGGCACACATGACAGTGGCGAGGATGAGGTTTCTGGAGGGGGTGGAGGATAGTATGGCGGAAGGTTGGGGTTTAGGTGAGCACAAAGTCCCTGTGGTGAGAGAAGATAAAGTTGGCCTTGCGGGGGTCAGCAGAAGGGTTCACTCGGAGGTGGAACCATTCATCGATCTATTAAAGGAGGAATGAAAGGTTAGTGAGGGGGGGCTTTTTTGGGGGCAGGGAAAGAGGTTTAAAAAAGAAGGTACATCGTGGTTGTGGGTCCGTGTCAGTGCAGCTTGAAGGTTGGCGTTGTTGGTTGGGTTGATGTGATGGTCTTCAGATGCTCTTGGTTCTTTTGATATTTTGTATGTTTATATTTTGTTGAAAAGCCGTCAATAAAAATATTTTTTTATAAGACGGAGGGGCTGAAGGCGGCCATTCGGCCCATCTTGTCTGTTCCGTATTCAATGAGATCCTGACTGACCTAATTTGACAATCCTCAGCTCCACCGTCCCACCTTATCCCAATGACACTCGATTCCCTCACTGATAAAAATCTGTCGATCTCAGCCTTGACGACCCAAACTTTGCAGCTCTCTGCAGTAAAGAATTCCACAGGCTCACTACCCTCTGAGAAATTCCTCCTCATCTCAGTCTTAAACCTGTGACTCCCTTACTCTGAGATTTTGCCCTCTGGTCCTAGACTCTCTCACACAGAGGAAACAACAACTCATTGGCCTCCTTCTGCACTGTAAATTCCATGATTCTATGATATCCCTTGGTTAGACAACAGTTGGAGTACTGTGCACAGTTCTGGTCTCCGTATCCCTCGGTTAGACGACACTCTGAGCACCGTGCCCAGTTCTGGTCTCCATATCCCTCGGTTAGACCACACTCGGAGCACCGTGCAGTTCTGATCTCCGTATCCCTCGGTTAGACCACACTGGGAGCACTGTACACAGTTCTAGTCTCCGTATCCCTTCGTTAGACCAGACTGGGAGCACTGTGCACAGTTCTGGTCTCCGTATCCCTCGGTTAGACCACACTGGGAGCACTGTGCACAGTTCTGGTCTCCGTATCCCTCGGTTAGACCACACTCAGAGCACCGCGCACAGTTCTGGTCTCCGTATCCCTCGGTTAGACCACACTCGGAGCACCGTGCACAGTTCTGCTCTCCGTATCCCTCGGTTAGACCACACTCGGAGCACTGTGCACAGTTCTGGTCTCCGTATCCCTCGGTTAGACCACACTCGGAGCACCGTGCACAGTTCTGGTCTCCGTATCCCTCGGTTAGACCACACTGGGAGCACTGTGCACAGTTCTGGTCTCCGTATCCCTCGGTTAGACCACACTGGGAGCACTGTGCACAGTTCTGGTCTCCGTATCCCTCGGTTAGACCACACTGGGAGCACTGTGCACAGTTCTGGTCTCCGTATCCCTCGGTTAGACCACACTGGGAGCACTGTGCACAGTTCTGGTCTCCGTATCCCTCGGTTAGACCACACTCGGAGCACCGTGCACAGTTCTGGTCTCCGTATCCCTTGGTTAGACCACACTCTGAGCACGGTGTACAATTCTGGTCTCCACATTACAGAGGCAGTGAGTATAGTCGGAGAGATGTTGGTACAAAGATTGGGTTTATTGACTAGCACCGAGGTTAGCGCATTTTTCCGTAACGGTTAAAACGTTTGTAGAGAAATTTGATCCTCTTGTTGAGATTGTGAAGGTCCTTCTCAAACATCTTCTCGCCCACAAAACGTCGCTTCCTCAAGCATCGTTGCAACTCGTTCCCCTTCCACCCCTGGAGCCAGGCAGGAGCTTGGATCAGGGAGCGAGGGGTGCACAGTAAAATTCCCTACAGGACAAAGAGAGAGAGGACGTGAGAGAATGAAAGACAGAATGTGCGAGAATGAGAGAGAGAACGCGAGAGAAATAGAGAATGCAAGAGAAATAGAGAGAGTGAAAAAGAGAGAGAGAGTAATAGAGAGAGTAATAGAGAGAGCGAGAAATAGAGAGAGAGAGAGAGAGAGAGAGAGAGAAATAGAGAGGTATGAGAAACATCATATACAAAGAAAAAAAGAACAAAGAAAATTACAGCACAGGAACAGGCCCTTCGGCCCTCCCAGCCTGCACCGATCCAGATCCTTTATTTAAACCTGTTGCCTCTTTTCCAGGGATCTACTTCCCTCTGTTCCCCGCCCGTTCATATATCTGTCTAGATGCATCTTAAATGATGCTATCGTGTCCGCCTCTACCACCTCCGCTGGCAAAGCATTCCAGGCACCCACCACCCTCTGCGTAAAAAACTTCCCATGCACATCATAAGGTTAAGGGGGGGTTGTTGGGTTACGGGTATAGGGTGGATACGTGGGTTTGAGTAGGGTGATCATGGCTCGGCACAACATTGAAGGCTGAAGGGCCTGTTCTGTGCTGTACTGTTCTATGTTCTATGTTCTATCTCCCTTAAACTTTCCCCCTCTCACTTTGAAATCGTGACTCCTTGTAACTGACACCCCCACTCTTAATTTTGTAGACCTCAATCAGGTCCCCCCTCAACTTCCGACTTTCCAACGAAAACAATCCTAATCTACTCAACCTTTCTTCATAGCTAGCATCCTCCATATCAGGCAACATCCTGGTGAACCTCCTCTGCTCCCTCTCTAAAGCATCCACATCCTTCTGGTAATGTGGTGACCAGAACTGCACACAGTATTCCAAATGTGACCTAACCAAAGTCATATACAACTGTAACATGACCTACCGACTCTTGTACTCAATACCCCGTCCAATAAGGCAAGCATGCTGTATGCCTTCTTGACCGCTCTATCCACCTGCGTTGCCACCTTCAGGATACAATGGACCTGAACTCCCAGATCTCTCTGTACATCAATTTTCCCCGGGAGTCTTCCATTGACCGTATAGTCCGCTCTTGAATTGGATCTTCCAAAATGCATCACCTCGCATTTGCCTGGATTGAACTCCATGTGCCATTTCTCTGCCCAACTCTCCAATCTATCTATATTTTGCTGTATTCTCTGACAGTCCCCCTCTGCAACTCCACCAATCTTAGTATCATCTGCAAACTTGCTAATCAGACCACCTATAGCTTCTTCCAGATCATTTATGTATATCACAATTAACAGTGGTCCGAGCACGGATCCCTGTGGAACACCACTAGTCACCCTTCTCCATTTTGAGACACTCCCTTCCACCACTACTCTCTGTCTCCTGTTGCCCAGCCAGTTCTTTATCCATCTAGCTAGTACACCCTGAACCCCACACGACTTCACTTTTTCCATCAACCTGCCATGGGAAACTTTATCAAACGCCTTACTGAAGTCTATGTATATGACATCTACAGTCCTTCCCTCATCAATTAACTTTGTCACTTCCTCAAAGAATTCTATTAGGTTTGTAAGACATGACCTTCCCTGCACAAAACCATGCAGCCTGTCACTGATAAGTCTATTTGCTTCCAAATGTGAATAGATCCTATCCCTCAGAATCTTCTCCAACAGTTTGCCTACCACTGACGTCAAGCACACAGGTCTATAATTCCCTGGATTATCCCAGCTACCCTTCTTAAACAAAGGGACAACATTAGCAATTCTCCAGTCCTCCGGGATCTCACCGGTGTTCAAGGATGCTGCAAAGATATCTGTTAAGGCCCCAGCTATTTCGTCCCTCGCTTCCCTCAGTAACCTGGATAGATCCCATCCGGACCTGGGAACTTGTCCACCTTAATGCCTTTTAGCATACCCAAAACTTCCCCCTTCCTTCTGCCGACTTGACCTAGAGTATTTAAACATCCATCCCCAGCCTCAACATCCATCATGTCCCTCTCCTTGGTGAATACCGATGCAAAGTACTCATTAAGAATCTCACCCATTTTCTCTGACTCCACGCATAAATTCCCTCTTTTGTCTTTGAGTGGGCCAATCCTTTCTCTATTAACCCTCTTGCTCCTTATATATGAATAAAAGGCTTTGGGATTTTCCTTAACCCTGTTAGCCAAAGATATTTCATGACCCCTTTTAGCCCTCTTTATTGCGCGTTTGAGATTTGTCCTACTTTCCCGATATTCATCCAAAGCTTCGTCAGTTTTAAGTCGCCTAGATCTTATGTATGCTTCCTTTTTCATCTAAGCTAGTCTCACAATTCCACCCGTCATCCACGGTTCCCTAATCTTGCCATTTCTATCCCTCATTTGCACTCTAATCAACCTTTCCTTAAAAGACTCCCACATTTCAAATGTGGATTTACCCTTAAACAGCTGTTTCCAATCCACATTCCCTAGCTCCTGCTGAATTTTGTTATACTCGGCCTTTCCCCAATTTAGTACTCTTCCTTTGGGACTACTCTCGTCTTTGTCCATGCGTATTCTAAAACTTACGGAATTGTGATCGCTATTCCCAAAGTAATCACCGACTGAAACTTCAACCACCTGGCCGGGATCATTCCCCAGTACCAGGTCTAGTATGGCCCCTTCCCGAGTTGGACTATTAACATACTGCTCTAAAAAATCTCTCCTGGATGCTCCTTACAAATTCTGCTCCATCTACGCCTCAAACACTACAAGAGTCCTATTCAATGTTGGGGAAGTTAAAATATAGTCGAATATACGCTCGCTTGGATTCTCGCTCTCTCTGGCCCTGTCTATTTATACATTCTTTTCACTCCCCCACCTCCTCTCACTCTCGCTCCACCTACCCCTCTCTCTCTCTCTCTGTCTCTCCCTCCCTGCCCTTACCTAGGATTCCGATGTTATCGTACATCCCGAACATTGTTCTCTTCTCATTCCAGCGATCCACAGATTTGGGTTTGGGAATGGCATGCATCCGAATTAGACCTGGGACCCCTAGATAAACCGAAGCACAGAATTAGAGAGAGGCGAGGGGGGGCGTGCAAGGGTGTGGGGCCCCGAGGGGGTGAAGCCCCGAGTGGGAGGGGGCCGGGGCCCCGAGGGGGCATGGCACGGGGCCCCGAGGGAGCAAAGCCCCGAGCGGGCAAGAGGCAGAGCAAGAGGAAATGGCGCGCGGGAAAGCGGGCGTGTGGGAAAGAGGTGGGCAGGCGGATGGGAAAGTGGGAGGGCGGACGGGAGGGAAAGTGCGGGGAGGGCAGGCGGGAGGGAGGGAAGGAAAGCAGGAGGG
>NC_052161.1:87516239-87577150 GCF_902713615.1 Scyliorhinus canicula
CCCCCCCTCGCCCCCCCCCCCTCGCCCCTCACCCCCCCCCCCCTCGCCCCTCACTACCCCCCCCCCCCCTCGCCCCTCACCCCCCCCCCCCCCCCCCTAGTCCCCTCCCGCCACCCCTTAGTTATTTCTCACTGTTTCTCTCCTCTGGGCGCTGCCATCTTGGAGCTCCGTCGCGCATGCGCTGCACTGTCACCCGAACGTCCAGCGACAACCGAACTTGAAAATCCCCCAACTCACCAAAATTCTCTAAATATTCCAAAATCACCAAATGTCCCCAAAATTCTCTAAATATCCCAAAATCACCAAATGTCCCCAAAATTCACTAAATAGCCCAAAGTCACCAAATGTCCCCAAAATTCACTAAATATCCCAAAATCACCAAATGTCCCCAAAATTCACTAAATATCCCAGAATCATCAAATGTCCCCAAAATTCACTGAAAGAAGTTACTATGAAAATCCCCCAGTCACCGCACTCCGGCGCCTGTTCGGGGACACTGAGGGAGAATTCAGAATGTCCAATTCACCTGAAACACACACGTCTTTAGGGAGGAAACCAGAGGACACAAAGGAAAACCTTTGTGTTCATAGATTCACGTTCTCCCCGTGTCTGCGTGGGTTTACTCCGGGTGCTCCGGTTTCCTCCCACAATCCAAAGACATGCAGATTAGGTGTATTGGCCATGATAAATTGCCCTTAGTGCCCAAGAAAGGTTAGGAAGGGTTATTGGGTTACAGGGATAGGGTGGAAGTGAGGGCTCAAGTAGGTCGGTGCAGACTCGATGGGCCGAATGGCCTCCTGCACTGTATGTTCTATCCCCAAAATGCACTAAATATCCCCCCAAATCACTAAATATCCCCAAATCATGAAATATCTCCCAAAATCATGAAATAGTCCCAGGCTAGCACTGTTCCTTCACAGCGCCAGGGACCCGAGTTAGATTTCTGGCTTCGGTCACTGTCTGTGCGCTGCATGTTCTCACCATGTCTACATGGGTTTCCTTTGTGTGCTCTGGTTTTCTCCCAAAATACATGCTTATTAGGTGAATTGAACATTCTGAATTCTCCTTCAGTGTTCCCAAACAGGCGCGGAGAGTGGCGACTAGGTGATTTTCATAGTAACTTCATTGCAGTGTTTATGTCAGCCTCTTGTCATACTAATAAAGTTATTATTAAATCACAAAATATCCCCAAATCACAAAATATCCCAAATCACTAAATATCCCCCCAAATATTTGTAAATATCCCACCAAATATCTGTAAATATCCCACCAAATCATCCAAATTTCCCCCCAAATCATCAAATACTACCCACAAATTCACTAAATATCTCACAAAATCAACAAATACCCCCAAATATCACTACATATCCCCAACAATCAATAATATCCCCCAACAATTACCAAATATCCCCCAAATCATCCACATGTTCCCAGAAATCACTAAATATCCCCCTTCAAAAAAATCACTAAGTATTCCCAAAAGCTGTCAAAATATCCCGCAAAATTAAGTAGCAGGAAATCTCCAAAAAACAGCACAAGAAATCAGGTAACTATCAAGGAGAAAAGGATTCCTTCCGATGAACAACAATCCAGGGATATATGCCGGTGCAGGAAATCCCTGTTGCAGCATCAGGCCAGGGTCTTACTGAATGGCAGAGTGGGCTCAAGGGGCCGAATGGCCAATTCCTGTTCCCATTCCTCCATCTTCCTCAGGTGCTCCTTCATGAAGGAGCAGTGCTCCGAAAGCTAGCGATTCGAAAGAAACCTGTTGGACTTTATGAAACCTGGTGTTGTAAGATATCTTACAGAGGTAATAGGTTTAAGGTGAGGGGGATTTGAGGAGAGACCTTTTCACCCAGTGGGTAGTGGGAATCGAACTCACAGCCTGAGAGGAGATGGGAACCCCTCACAATATTTCAGGAGCATTTAGATGGGCACTTGAAACACCATCGTGTACAAGGCTATAGACCAAGTGCTGGAAAATGAGATGGGAATAGATAGGTGCTTGATGGGCCACAATTTACACAGTGGGACGAAGGGCCTCTTTCGTGCTGTATCATTCTATGGCCCACGTAAAAGTGAATGTGGCCACAGCAATTCACCCACTTTGGGGATGGGGGGAGGGGAGAGAAAGAAATCAAGCCACCTCAGTTACTCGGACATGGCGATCCGATCAATGCCAAGAGCTTTGGGTACGAACTCCCGCTTCCCACTGGGATGAATTTCGCACCTTCCTCGTTTTCCTTGGGTCTCAGCTATTTATTTTCAATAAGCTCCAGTGACACACCCTCTCGCAAATAAGACAATCGAATGTTTTTATTCCCGTATATTCACAGGGATGGGGGGGGGGGGGGGCTCAACGTTTATCACCCATCCCTGTTTGTCCCTCAAGAACGTGGTGGGTGGGCCATCACTGTGAATCCGCTGCTGTCCCTTTGTGGTGTAGGTACACCCACGGTGCTGTTAGGGAGGGAGTCCCGGGATTTTGACCCCAGCGACAGTGAAGGAACAGCTGATATATTTCCCAGTCGGAATGTGGGGGAGGGGTGGTCTTCATGTGCCCCCTCGAAGGAGCCTTAGCGATGGGCTGCGGTGTGTCTTGTAGACATGGCTGCCTCTGTGCGTTGGTGGTGGAGGGGACGAATGTTTGTGGTTAGTCTGCCGATCGAGCGGGGCTGTTTTGTCCTGGTGCCAAGCTTCTTGAGTATTGTTGGGAGCCACACTCATCCAAGCAAATGGGAGAAAAGGTTGTCAATCGAGCAGAACCTAAGGGGGAGAGTGACCACAATATAATGGAATTCCCTCAGACATGAAGGAGGAGCTATATATATATTTTTTATTTATTTTTTACGTCGAACATAATGCAAAAGGTGGCCATTCGGCCCATTGAGTCTGCACTGACCCGCTTAAGCCCTCACTTCCACCCTATCCCCGTAACCCAATAACCCCTCCTCACCTTTTTGAACACTAAGGGCAATTTAGCATATCCAATTCACCTAACCTGCACGTCTTTGGACTGTGGGAGGAAACCAGAGCACCCGGAGGAAACCCACAAAGAGACGGGGAGGATGTGCAGACTCCGCACAGACAGTGACCCAGCGGGGAATCAAACCTGGGACCCTGGTGCTGTGAAGCCACAGTGTTAACCACTGTGCTACCGTGCTGCCCGAGCTGGCTAGAGTTGATTGGAAGGGGAGCCGAGCAAGGAAGATGGTGGAACAGCAATGGCAGGAGTTTTTGGTGGTTATTCGGGAGGCACAGCAGAAATTCATCCCAAGGAAGAGGAAACATGCCAAGGGGAGGACGAGGCATCCGTGGCTGATGAGATAGGTCAAGGACAGCATAAAAGCAAATGAAAAAGCATACAATGTGGCGAGGATTAGTGGGAAACAGAGGATTGGGAATCCTTTAAAAGTGAGCAGAGGACAACTAAAAAAGCAAAAAGGGGATGTGTTGATGTGCAAGTGCACATCAAATTTTTTTTCTTCTTAAAAAATAAATTTAGAGTACCCAATCAATTTTTTCCAATTAAGGGGCAATTTAGCGTGGCCAATCCACCAACCCTGCACATCTTTTTGAGTTATGGGGGTGAGACGCACGTAGACATGGGGAGAATGTGCAAACTCCGCACGGACAGTGACCAGGGTCGGAATTGAATCCGGGTCCTCGGCGCCGTGAGACAGCAGTGCTAACCACTGCGTCACCCTGCTGCCCCTATCAATGTATATAGTTATGCATCAATGTATAGAGTTATCGGTGCGACCTCCGACCAGAGGTGGCGATAGAGATCCAACATGTGACTTGAGAGATTCGGCAGTTGGTAGTAAGTCGCACCAGATGACAGTCGCACAAGAAGTAGCTCCAGGAGAATTCACTGAATTCAATCACTAGTCATCATCTGTATTATAGTTCATTAGTTATCTTTCCATGCGTTTGTTAATAAATCATTTTACTAGTTAAAGAACTAGATGTTCTGTGTTGATCATGGCCATAACGCAGAACAGAACAGGGGTAGAAGATGAAATATGTGTGTAAGCTAGTTAGTAATGTAAAAGAAGATTTTTTTCGATATATAAAAGGTAAGCGAGAAGCAAGAATGGGCATTGGCCCACATGAGGCTAGAGGAGTAGTAACGGGGAACAAAGAAATGGAACTGAATAGTTACTTTACATCAGTCTTCATGGTGGAAGACACCAGTGGGATACTAGAACTTCAGGAGAATCGGGGGCAGAGGTGAGTGCAGTGGCCATCACTAAGGAGAAGATGCTGGGGAAACTGAAAGGTCTGAAGATGGATAACTCACCTGTACCAGATGGACTACAGCCCAGTATTCTGAAGGAGATAGATGTGATTGTGGAGTTATTGGTGGTGATATTTCAAGAATCACTGGAGGTAGGGAGGGTCCCAGAGGACTGGAAAGTAGCTATGGGAGGAAGGCAGAAGACGGGAAATTATAGGTCGGTTAGTCTGACTCTGGTTGTTGGTAAGATTTTAGAGTCCATTATTAAAGGTGAGATTACGGAGTTGATTTAGCTCACTGGGCTAAATCGCTGGCTTTTAAAGCAGACCAAGCAGGCCAGCAGCACGGTTCGATTCCCGTATCAGCCTCCCCGGAATGTGGCGCCTAGAGGCTTTTCACAGTAACTTCATTGAAGCCTACTCGTGACAATAAGCGATTTTCATTTTTTCATTTCATTTCAAGTGCATGGTAAAATAGGACTGAGTTAGCACGGCTTTGTCAAAGGGAGGTCATGTCACAGGAGGAGACACGGGGTGGTTTCTGGACAAGCTGGAATTTCCCCAGGTGGAGGAAGCAGAAAGGCAGGTGTTGGAGGAGCCCCTGGGACTGAGGGAGGTGATGGATAGTATCAGGGGTATGAAGTCGGGGAAGGCCCCTGGGCCGGATGGGTACCTGGCGGAATTTTATAAGGAGTTTGCGACAGACCTGGCACCACATCTGTTGGGGGCGGTTAATGAAGCACTGGAGAAGGGGGAGTTGCCGGAAACGATGACGCAGGCAGTAATCACACTAATTCCGAAAAAGCGGAAGGAACGGTGGAAAATGGGTCGTATAGGCCCATATCACTATTGAACACGGATGTGAAAGTATTGGCTAAGTTGTTGTCGGGGAGGATGGAGGAGTGTGTCCCGGCGGTGGTGGCAGACGATCAAACAGGCTTCGTGAAGGGCAGGCGGCTCATGAATAATATAAGACGGCTGTTGAATGTGATGATGAATCCGTCGGGGGCACTGGTACTGGAGGTGGTGGTGTCCATGGACACGGAGAAAGCATTTGATCAGGTGGAGTAGCGGTACTTGTTCGAGGTTTTGGGAAGGTTTGGGTTTGGGCCGAGATTTGTGGCATGGGTGTGGTTGCTGTATGTGGCACCAAGGGCGAGGGTGAGGACCAATGATATGAGCTCACAAAGCTTTGACTTGGACAGGGGTAGGAGACAGGGTGCCCGCTGTCGTCGCTGCTGTTAGCGCTGGCCATAGAGCCACTGGCGATGGCTCTCAGGGGTCGGCGGTATGGCAGGGGATTATGATGGGACAGAGGGAACATCGGGTGTCGCTCTATGCCGATGACCTCTTGCAGTAGGTTTTGGATCTGTTGGAGAGTATGGGAAGGATTATGGGCCTGCCCAAAGGCCTTTTTTCGGAAAGTAGACATGATCATTTCTGACTTTGTATGGGCGGGGAAGGTGCCAAGGGTGGGGAGGACCCTGCTACTGAGGCAGAGGCAGCAGGGGGGGGGGTTGGCGTTGCCGAACTTGCTTCATTATTATTGGGCGGCGAATGTGGACAAGGTGTGGCGGTGGTGGGAAGGAGAAGGGATGGAGTGGGTTCGGATGGAGGAGGAATCTTGTAAGGGGTCTAGTTTGAGGGCTATGGTGACGGCAGCATTGCCAATGGCCTCGAGTAGGTATTCAAGGGGTCCGGTGGTGCAGTCCACGGTGAAGATATGGAATCAGTTGAGGAGGCATTTTAGGGTGGACGGGTTGTTGGTGCTAACGCCGCTGTGCGAGAATCATGAGTTTGAACAGGGGAGGGTGGGGGGCAGGCGGGGGGGGGGGGGGGGGGGGGGGGGGGAGATGGATAGTGTATACAGGAGGTGGAGGGAAGTGGGGCTGGTCAAGGTGAGGGATCTGTATTTGGAGAAAGGGTTCGCCAGTCTGGAGGAGCTAAGGGAGAGGGTAGAGCTGCCGAGGGGGAATGAGTTCAGGTATCTGCAGGTATCTGCGATATGTGGGGTTTCAGAGAAGCCGGAGCTCATGGAGAGGAGGAAGGTCGATGTCTTGGCCTTCGCCTCTCTGATTGCACGGCGGCAAATTCTGCTGGAGTGGCGGTCGGCATCACCACCGGGGCTAGTGGCTTGGTTGGGTGACTTGTACAACTTCCTGCGATTAGAGAAGATAAAGTATGAGTTAAGGGGCTCTTCAGGGGGGTTTGAGGAAAGGTGGGGAATGTTTGTGACCGTGTTTGAGGGGCTTTTTGTCACGGGGGTGGGTGAAAAGGGGGGAAAATCTGTATAGTTGATTGGTGGGAATGTTTCCCAGGGTGTTTGTTCGCTGTAACCTGTTTTGATACATGTTTGTATCCCGTAACAGCCTCCCCGAACAGGCGCCGGAATGTGGTGACTAGGGGCTTTTCACAGTAACTTCATTGAAGCCTACTTGTGACAATAAGCGATTTTCATTTCATTTCATTTTTCATTTCATGTTTGACAAATCTGTTAGAATTCTTTGAAGAGGTAACGAGGAAGTTAGACAAAGGAAAACCAGTGGATGTGATCTATTTGTATTCCAGAAGGCCTGTGACAAGGTGCCCTACAGGAGGCTGCTCAATAAGACAAGGGCCCATGGTGTTCGGAGCAAGGTACTAGCATGGATAGAGGCTTGGCTGACTGACAGAGGCAGAGAGTGGGGATAAGAACATAAGAACATAAGAACTAGGAGCAGGAGTAGGCCATCTGGCCCCTCGAGCCTGCTCCGCCATTCAATTAGATCATGGCTGATCTTTTGTGGACTCAGCTCCACTTTCCGGCCCGAACACCATAACCCTTAATCCCTTTATTCTTCAAAAAACTATCTCTCTTTACCTTAAAAACATGTCTACTATCCTTGATTGGCCCTAATCTTACTCTAGTCATTCTTTTGTTCCTGATATACCTATAGAAAGCCTTAGGGTTTTCCTTGATCCTATCCGCCAACGACTTTTCGTGTCCTCTCCTCGCTCTTCTTAACTCTCCCTTTAGGTCCTTCCTGGCTAACTTGTAACTCTCAAGTGCCCTAACTGAGCCTTCATGTCTCATCCTAACATAAGCCTTCTTCTTCCTCTTGACAAGTGCTTCAACTTCCTTAGTAAACCACGGTTCCCTTGCTCGACAACTTCCTCCCTGCCTGACAGGTACATACTTATCAAGGACACGCAGTAGCTGTTCCTTGAAAAAGCTCCACATTTCGATTGTACCCATCCCCTGCAGTTTCCTTCCCCATCCTATACATCCTAAATCTTGCCGAATAGCATCATAATTGCCTTTCCCCCAGCTATAATTCTTGCCTTGCGGTATATACCTATCCCTGCCCATTACTAAAGTAAACATAACCGAGTTGTGATCACTATCACCAAAGTGCTCACATACATCTAAATCTAACACCTGGCAGGGTTCATTACCCAGTACCACATCCAATGTGGCCTCGCCCCTTGTTGGCCTGTCTACATACTGTGTCAGAAAACCCTCCTGCACACACTGTACAAAAACTGACCCATCTATAGTACTCGAACTATAGTATTTCCAGTCAATATTTGGAAAGTTAAAGTCCCCCATAACAACTACCCTATTACTCTCGCTCCTGTCGAGAATCATCTTTGCAATCCTTTCCTCTACATCTCTGGAACTATTCGGAGGTCTATAGACAACTCCCAACAGGGTGACCTCTCCTCTCCTGTTCCTAACCTCGGCCCATACTACCTCAGTAGACGAGTCCTCAAACGTCCTTTCTACCGCCGTAATACTTTCCTTGATTAATAATGCCACACCCCCCCCCCCCTCTTTTTACCATCTTCTCTGTTCTTACAGAAACATCTAAATCCTGGAACCTGCAACAACCATTCCTGTCCCTGCTCTACCCATGTCTCCGAAATCGCCACAACATCGAGATCCCAGGTACCAACCCATGCTGCAAGCTCACCCACCTTATTCCGGATGCTCCTGGCGTTGAAGTAGACACACTTCAAACCAGCGTCTTGCTTGCCGGTGCCCTCTTTCGAACTTTTAACCCTATCCCTGACCTCACTACTCTCAACATCCTGTACACTGGGACTACAATTTAGGTTCCCATCCCCCTGCTGAATTAGTTTAAACCCCCCCGAAGAGCACTAGCAAATCTCCCCCCCCAGGATATTGGTACCCCTCTGGTTCAGGTGAAGACCATCCTGTTTGTAGAGGTCCCACCTACCCCAGAATGAGCCCCAATTATCCAGGAAACCAAAACCCTCCCTCCTGCACCATTCCTGTAGCCACGTGTTCAACTCCTCTCTCTCCTTATTTCTCACTTCGCTAGCACGGGGCACGGGTAACAACCCAGAGATAACAACTCTGTTTGTTCTAGCTCTCAGCTTCCACCCTAGCTCCCTGAATTTCTGTCTCAAATCCCCATCTCTCTTCCTACCTATGTCGTTGGTACCTATGTGGACCACGACTTGGGGCTGCTCCCCCTCCCCCTTAAGGATCCCAAAAACACGATCAGAGACATCACGAACCCTGGCACCTGGGAGGCAACACACCAACCGTGAGTCTCTTTCGTTCCCACAGAACCTCCTGTCTGTTCCTCTAACTATGGAGTCCCCAATGACAAGTGCTCTGTTCCTCTTCTCCCTTCCCTTCTGAGCAACAGGGACAGACTCTGTGCCAGAGACCTGTGCCCTATTGCTTACCCCTGGTAAGTCGTCCCCCGCAACAGTATCCAAAACGGTATACTTGTTATAGAGGGGAACGACCACAGGGGATCCCTGCACTGCCTGCCGGTTCCTTCTCCCTCCCCTGACGCTAACCCATCTACCTTCTTCTTTTACCTGAGGTGTGACTACCTCCCTATAACTCCTCTCAATAACCTCCTCCGCCTCCCGATCCAGCAGAGGGCAGCAGAGCAGAGCTTCTGATTGGCTGTTCCGGGGAGATTTGCATACGTGCAGTGCGGTCAGCGTAAGTTGAAGGTGTACCTGCACAAGTGACCCGAGGAGTTCGACGGAAGGCAAGCATCCAGCAGAGGGCAGCAGAGCAGAGCTTCTGATTGGCTGTTCTGGGGAGATTTGCATACGTGCAGTGCGGTCAGCGTAAGTTGAAGGTGGTTTGTGAAGGGGCTGTTCTCGAGTGACAGCTTTACCCGAAACTACCTCCCTATAACTCCTCTCAATAACCTCCTCCACCTCCCGAATGATCCGAAGTTCATCCAGCTCCAGCTCCAGGTCCCTAACGCGGCTCTCGAGGAGCTGGAGTTGGGTGCACTTCCCGCAGATGTAGTCAGCAGGGACACTAGAGGTGACCCTTTCCTCCCACATTCTGCAGGAGGAACATTCAACTGCCCTAGCCTCCATTCCCACTGAACTAACTTCCCAACTACTGAAAAATAAAAATAAAGGTAAAGGGGTCTTTTTCAGGATGCCAGCCTGTGACTAGTGGTGTGCCTCAGGGGTCTGTACTTCACAATATACATTAACGATCTGGAAGAAGGAACTGAGGGTATTGTTGCTCAGTTTGCAGATGATACAAATATCTGTAGAGGGACAGGTAGTATTGAGGAAACAAGGGGGCTGCAGAAGGACTTGGACAGGCTGGGAGAGTGGGCAATGAAGTGGCAGATGAAATACAATGTGGAAAAGTGTGAGGTTCTGCACATTGGCAGGAAGAATGGAGGCATAGACCACCTTGTAAATGGGAAAAGCGTTCGGAAATCAGAAGCCCAAAGGCACTTAGGAGTTCTGGTTGAGGATTCTCTTAAGGTTAACCTGCAGATTCAGTTGGCAGTTAGGAAGAGAAATGCAATGTTAGCATTTATGTTGAGAGAGCTAGAGTACAAGATCAGGGATGTACCGCTGAGGTTATATAAGGCTCTGGTCAGACCCCATTTGGAGTATTGTGAGCAGTTTTGGGCCCCATATCTAAGGAAGGATGTGCTGGTCTTGGAAAGGGTCCAGAGGAGGTTCACAAGAATGATCCCTGGGATGAAGAGCTTGCCATTTGAGGAACGGTTGAGGACTCTTGGTCTGTACTTGAGGGAATTTAGGATTGTGGGGGGTGTTGGTGGGCAGGGGCAGAGGGAGAGAGTCAGGAGGTGAGTTCTTCCTCAAAGCATTTCCCAGCCTCTGACCTGCTCTGGTAGCCACAGTATTTATATCTCAATACTTGAGGCAAATTCACTTATTCAAGCAGCTTTGCGATCTGCTATTGTATTGGAACATTATTGGTCGCTCTAATCTTCATTTTTGACCCCTCTTCCTTAACCTTACCCCCCACCCCCCAACAACCCAAGGATAATATCACCCTCCTGACCACTGGCTCTCCCCCTCCAGCCACTGTTTCTGCACAGAAAGATTCCACAGTCAGGGAGGACGGTCTGATGGGATTTGAGATAATCTCACACACCTTTAATATGTCTGTCACTTCGTCACCTCCTCCAGCCCCTATACCCTTCCCTATCTCTGTAATCTCTCCCAGCTCCTACACCCCTCTCTATCTCCACCACTTCCTCCAGCCCTACACCCCTCTCTATCTCCATCACTTCCTCCAGCCCTACACCCCTCTCTATCTCTGTCACCCCCTCCAGCTCCTACACCCCTGTCTATCTCTGCCACCTCCTCCAGCCTTACACCCCTCTCTATCTCCATCACTTCCTCTGCTATTGTATTGGAACATTATTGGTCGCTCTAATCTTCATTTTTGACCCCTCTTCCTTAACCTTACCCCCCACCCCCCAACAACCCAAGGATAATATCACCCTCCTGACCACTGGCTCTCCCCCTCCAGCCACTGTTTCTGCACAGAAAGATTCCACAGTCAGGGAGGACGGTCTGATGGGATTTGAGATAATCTCACACACCTTTAATATGTCTGTCACTTCGTCACCTCCTCCAGCTCCTATACCCTTCCCTATCTCTGTAATCTCTCCCAGCTCCTACACCCCTCTCTATCTCCACCACTTCCTCCAGCCCTACACCCCTCTCTATCTCCATCACTTCCTCCAGCCCTACACCCCTCTCTATCTCTGTCACCCCCTCCAGCTCCTACACCCCTGTCTATCTCTGTCACCTCCTCCAACCCCTACACCCCTCTCTATCTTCGTCACCTCCCCCAGCCCCTACACCCCTCTCTATCTCCATCACTTCCTCCAGCCCTACACCCCTCTCTATCTCTGTCACCTCCACCAGCCCCTGCACCCCTCTCTATCTCCATCACTTCCTCCAGCCCTACACCCCTCTCTATCTCTGTCACCTCCACCAGCCCCTGCACCCCTCCATTTCAGGCGGTGGTGTAGTGGTATTGTCACTTGTTTTACTGGAGTGTATTAACACGCCTCCGTTGAAAGGCCGTGTGCTTAACACTACTATGGCTCTGTGTATGTAATTATGCTCAGGAGTCGCCAGGTGCCGTATTTAGACACCTCACAAGTATATCAAGGTCAGGTTCAAAGTAATAAATCTGTACACCGATTAGCAAGTCCAAACGATTGATATTTATTATGACAAATATAATAAATACACATGCATACGCTAAAGAGACTAACTTACTTCTAATACTAAACAACTAAAATACTTATCTAGACAGGAACAGGCAAGGTCAGGGAGCAAGGCCTTCGTCCCGTTCTTGGTCTGCAACTCTCAGGTACTTAAAGTTGTCAGGATCTAGCAAGGTCTGGATCACGTAGCGATCGTTGTATTGGCACTTACAGTTCGATGGCTGATGGCTCAACGGCTGCTGATGGAACTGGAGTCAGGATGCGATGTAGCAGCAAAGCAGAGCCGGAGCGACAAAACAGAGAGCCGGAGTCAAACAGAGAGCTGGAGCCAAAACAGACCGAACCATGTGCGGGGTCTACTTTTATAGTCCCTAGAAGTCCGTGCCCCTTCGGGGCAGGCCTTTTACCTGCCATGTATCGATTGGGCCTTTCCCAATCGATATCTTCCAAACCCCCCAATCTGAGGGTCGTTTCTCGATGGGTGGGCTGTCCCTATGGTTCTTTGTGTTGGATACAGTGGTGCCGTTCTGTCTGGGCGTCTACTCAAAAGTATCCATTCATACTTAAATGTTTCTATTGTGTGGGGTCTGGATCTGGATCACCTCATTACTATGTAGATCTTGTTGCCATTTACACCTTTGGCTGACACTCTGCACCTGGCCACAAACTGGTTTCTGTACGTGCAGAATGCAAATTAGTCTTCTGCAAACTGCTTGTCCTTGCTAAGACTGTTTTTCCCTGCAGCCTTAGCAGTTCTCCATTTTGTAGCCCAGTGTCCATCTTAGGTGGCTACACACTGGACTAGAAAGCAGAAACTCAGGGTAATGCTCCGGGGACCCAGGTTCAAATCCCTCAACTGCAGATGGTTGAAATTTGAATTCAGTGAAGACCTGGAATTAAAGTGTAATGATGACCATGAAACCTGTATCAATAGCACAGTGGTTAGCACTGTTGCTTCACAGCGCCAGGGTCCCAGCTTTGATTCCTGGCTTGGTTCACTGTCTGCACGGAGTCTGCATGTCTCCCCGGGTCTGTGTGGGCTTCCTCCGGATGCTCCGGTTTTCTCCCCAAGTCCTGAAAGACGCGCTGTTAGGTAATTTGACATCCTGCATTGTCCCTCAATACACCCAAACAGGCGCCAGAGTGTGGCAATGAGGGGATTTTCACAGTAACTTCATTGCAGTGTTAATGTAAGCCTTAATAATAATAAAGATTATTATTAATTGTTGGGCAGCACGGTGGCGCAGTGGTTAGCACTGCTGCCTACGGCGCCGAGGTCCCAGGTTCGAATCCCAGCCCTGGGTCACTGTCAGTGTGGAGTTTGCACATTCTCCCTGTGTCTGCGTGGGTTTCGCCCCCACAACCCAAAAATGTGCAGGGGAGGTGGATTGGCCATGCTAAATTGCCCCTTAATTGGAAAAAATGAATTGGGTAATCTAAATTTAAAAATGTATATATTACCGGTATTAATTGTTGTAAAACGCCATCCGGTTTCTGCTGCCCTTACCCGGTCTGGCCTACATGTGACTCCAGACCCACAGCAATGTGGTTGACTCTTTTTTTAGAAAATATTTTATTGAGGCATTTATAATTTTAACAATTTTAGACATCAATTTTCAATAAGATTTTGTTCAATAAGAACAAAAACACAACAATATAACTGACAAACCCCCCCAAGCACAGACCCCAGCCAACATGACTTACACAGACAATGCCCGCTTCCCCACCCACCCCTCCGTTGGTTCTCATGTCCCCACTTGTCTCTCCCATGCCTCCACTTTCCACTCCCCCCCCCCCCCCCCCCCGAGCAAACCCCTGCAACGAGCCACTCAAGGCAAATTAAATTTTCTCAAGTCTGAGAAACCCAGTCATGTCACGAGCTCATACCCCCCCCCAACTTCGGGGGCTCCGTGTCCCTCCACCCTAGTAGGATCCATCTCTGGGCCACTAGGGAGGCAAAGGCCAAGACATCGGCCTCTCTCAACCCCCCCGGGGTTTCCGGATCTTCCAGCACACCAAAGATCGCCACCTCTGGACTCGGCACCACCCTCACTTTTAATACCCCTGACATGACATCAGCAAACCCCTGCCAGAAACCCCTCACCCTCAGACATGCCCCAAAACATACGGACATGGTGCGCAGGATGTCCCACACAGCACCCACACCGATCCCCCACCCCTTCAAAGAACCTGTTCATCTGGGCCACCATTATATGCGCCCTGTGGACCACCTTGAATTGTACCAGGCTGAGCCTGGCACACGGCGAGACTGCATCGACTCGCCTCAGGGCCTCCTCCCATAATCCGGCCTCCAACTCCTCACCCAGCTCTTCTTCCCACTTCCTCTTCACCTCCCCTTCTGGGGCTCCCTCCCACTCCATCAGTTCCTGATAGATCTCTGAGACCTTTCCTCCTCCTATTCCTGTTCGCGACACCACCTTATCCTGTAGTCCCCGATGCGGCAGGTGCGGGAAGGTCGAAACCTGCCTCCGCGTAAAATCCCTGACTTGCAGATACCGGAACCCATTCCCACCTGGCAACTCAAACTCCTCCTCCAGCTCCTCCAAGCTCGGAAAACCCTCATCGATAAACAAATTCCCAAATCTCTCGATCCCCGCCCGCTGCCACCTCGGAAACCCCCCCCCCGGAGCGAACCGGTGATTATCACATATCGGCGCCCACACCAACCCCATGTGCTGCCTCCACTGACCCCACATCCTCAGGGCTTCCATTACTATCGGGCTTGGGGAGTACCGAGCTGGTGAGAATGGCAGAGGTGCCGTTAGCAATGTCCCGACATGATGCCGCCTCCACCCGCTCCCACACTGACCACCTCCCCCACTACCCACTTCCTGACCATCGCAATATTCGCTGCCCTGTAGTAATTAATAAAATTCGGAAGAGCCAGCATCCCCCCATCCGCCACGCCCCCGTTCCAGCAGCACCTTTTTCACCCACGGGGTTGTATCTGCCCAGACAAATCCCAAGATCACTGCAATCACTTTTTTAAAGAACGCCTTGGGGGTAAAAACTGGAAGGCTCTGAGAAACAAATAAAAACCTCGGGAGGACCGTCATTTTAACTGTCTGGACCCTCCCCACCAGTGACAGCGGGAGCGCATCCCACCTCCGAAGTCCCTCCTCATCTGCTCCTCCAACCGACCCACATTCACCTCGTGCAGCTTCTCCCATTCCCGTGCCACCTGGATTCCCAAATATCAAAAATTCCCTTCACCACCTTGAACGGCAGCTCCCCCAATCTCTTCTCCTGCCCCCTTACCTGGATCGCAAAGACCTCACTATTACCCATAATCAATTTGTACCCCAAGAACCGGCCAAATTCCTCTAATATCCCCATAATCCCGCCAATCCCCCCATACAGGGGTCCGATATGTACAAAAGTAGATTGTCCGTGCAAAGCAAGATGCTGTGCTCCACCCCCCCAACCCTGCACCACCCCCCTCGACATTCTTAATGCCATTGCCAATGGCTGTATAGCCAAGGCAAACAACAATGGGGAAAGTGGACATCCCTACCTCGTCCCCCGGTGTAACCTGAAATAGTCTGATCTCACCCGATTTGTCCACACACTCGCCACCGGTGCCTGGTACAGCAGCCGGACCCAGCCCACAAAGCCCTGCCCAAACCCAAACCACCCCAGGACCTCCCATAGCTATTCCCACTCCACTCGATCAAAGGCCTTCTCTGTGTCCATGGCCACCACTACTTCAACCTCGCGCCCCTCTGGAGGCATCATGATTATATTAAGCAACCTCCTAATGTTGGTCACCAAATTCTGCCCCTTAACGAATCCCGTCTGATCCTCCCCCATTACTCCTGGGGCGCAGTCTTTGATCCTCGAGGCCAGGATCTTCGGCAGTAGCTTGACATCTACATTTAACAGAGAGGTCGGCCTGTACGACCCAGTTTTCCGGGTCCTTATCCCGCTTTAAAATGAGGGAAATTGACGCCCTGTGACAACGCTGGGGAGAGCGCTCCCAACTCCTTTGCCACATTGAAGGCCCTTACCAACAGCAGTCCCAACACCCCTGAGAACGGAGTGTAAAATTCCACCGGGTACCCATCCAGTCCCGGGGCCTTGCCCAATTGTATCGCCTCTAGCCCTCTACTACTTCTACCTGCTCAATTGGGGCCCCCAGGCCCTCCACCAGCTCCTCATCCACCTTCGGGAACTCCAACCCTCCCAGAAACCGCCTCATTCCCTCTACTCCGGCTGGGGGTTCCGACTCATACAATTTGCTATAAAATTCCCTAAACACCCCATTCACCCCCTCCGGGTCCAGGACCATATTCCCACCTGTGTCCTTCACTTTCCCAATCTCTCTCGCCGCTCTTGCTTCCTCAACTAGTGCGCTAACATCCTGCTCGCTTTCTTCCCAGACTCATATACCGCCCCTCGCCCTACCTCCTTACCCGGCAACCTCTGCGGTTCCTGTAACAGCCCTTCCTCTGCATATCTCCTATCCACCTGCAGGATTTCTTCCACTAGCTTTTCTGTCTCCAGCCACTCTGCCTTTTCCCTGTGTGCCTAAATCGAGATAAACTCCCCCTTGACCATTACCTTCAGTGCCTCCCAAACCGTACCTGTCGACACCTCCCCCGTATCATTAATCTCTACATACCCCTGGATGGCCTTCCTCACCCGCTCACACACCTCGTCCTCCGCTAACAGTCCAACATCCAGACTCCATTGTGGGCGCTGTGTCCCCACTTTGTTCATCGTAAACCCACCCACTGCGGGGCATGGTCCGACACCACGATCGCCGAATACGCTACATCCATCATCCCTGCCAACAACGTCTTATCCAACACAAAGAAATCTATTCGGGAGTACATCCTGTGCACATGGGAGTAAAACAAAAAATATTTCGCCCTCGGCCTCCACAACCTCTACGGATCCCCCCCCCCCCCATGTGCTCCATGAACCCCCGAAGCTCCTTCGCTGTACCGACACCCTCCCCGACCTCGAGCTCAACCAGTCCATTCTCGGCTCCAGGATCATATTAAAGACAACACCCCCCCCCCATAATCAGCTGGTGAGAGTCCAGGTCAGGAATCCTCCCTAGCACCCTCTAAAATTAGAGAGCATAGGTTTAAGGTGAGAGGGGAGAGATAGAAAAGGGTCCAGAGGGCAATTTTTTCACACAGAGGGTGGGGAGCGTCTGGATCGAGCTGCCAGAGGCAGTAATAGAGACGGGTACAATTTTGACTTTTAAAAAGCATTTAGATAGTTATATGGGAAAGCTGGGTATAGAGGGATTATGGGCCAAATGCGGGCAATTGGGACTAGCTTAGTGGTAAAAACTGGGCAGCATGGACAGGTTGGGCCGAAGGGCCTGTTTTCATATTTTAAACCTCTATGACTCTACCTATGAGGCTCTAAGAGAGGTTGTTCTCTTACAGGAATTTAAGAATTCCTTACCTTCGATATTCAGAACCTATGCTGAAGACAAAAGGGTACAAATTGCTAGGCAGCAGCAATCATGGCTGATGACTACGAGTAAATTCAAACCTTTGTTCCATCACCCCCATAATTTTGAAAAGGATAGGAAGCGGGGGAGTGAGAGGGCGGCGGGTAGCCAAGGTAGGGAATGGATCGCTGGGAAGGCTCCGAGATCTCCATCTCAGACCAGGAAGGAAGGTACTGGGGGTGGAAGTGAGACTGGGGTGCCTCGTTTCTCCCATTGTAACAAGGTGAGACATGTTTGTTCAGCTTGTTGGAAGTTGCAGGGTAGGCCCATGGGCCTATTGAGGGTTCAAAAAGAGGATTCTGAGAAAGGAGCAAAAGTGGAGAATGTTTCAGTGCAGACGATAGCGTTAATTGGAGTTAGGAGACCCAAGATGAACTCTGCTGTGGGAGTAGGTGTAGAAAATAAGGTAGATGTAAGATACACCAGTTTTGTGTCTGAGCCGAAAGTCACCCCATTTTCCTCGACCAAAATAGCCAAACCCATAAGAATTTTAAGAGACACAGGGGCTACCCAAATTCTTGTGCTGGAGAAGGATTTGGTCTTTCCTCCAGAGAGCTCAGAGAAAGCTGAGGTACTTGTGAACAGGATGGGTGGAAGTTGTATCCCAGTTCCATTGTATAAAGTGCAGTTAGAGTGTGCACTGTGTCAGGTCCAGTTGTTGGAGTGGTTAAGAAATTCCCAGTGGAAGGAATGGACTTCATTTTTGATGCACTATCAATTGCGACAATACGAGAGTAGAGTGTAATCGAAGTTTTATTACGCAGAGGTGTGGAGCCTCCAGCAGCTGCCGCTGAAATGGCTGCAGCTCGGTGAGCACACACATTTATACTCCACCTACTGGGCGGAGCCAGCAGGCAGGGATCTACCCCCGTACCTGTAGTACAGGAGCCTTACCGTATTACATCTCATATGTGACATATACAACAGTGGTGACTACCACATTCACCCCCTGCATTTTAAGGTTAACATTTTGGGGAAAGTTCACAAATTCAGCCGGTCGGGTGCCTTGATCCTCCGTTGTGAGCGCCGCAGTCCCGGTGGTGATGCAGGCGCCGGCTTGGTCGCCGGTGACTCCGGGAGCTTGTCGACCTCATCTTCATCCCAGGGTGGGACCAAGGGGAGGACGGATCGTCCTGGAGCGGGGGCTATGGTGAGGTGCGCTGGGGGGAGGAAGGTTGGCGCCGGGGCAGAGGGGGGCCAGCTGGTGCCAGGTCCCTGAGGGAGGCAGTGTCTTGGAGGCCGTCGGGGTACGCCCGTGGGCATACTGCGGGTTTGCATGGAGTAGCTGTACCCTCTCAACCAATGGGTCCGCCTTGTGGAGCCGCACGTGCTTGCGGAGGAGAACGGGTACTGGAGCTGCCAGCCACGTTGGGAGCGAAACCCCAGAGGTGGTCTTCCTAGGTAAGGCAAGGAGACGTTCATGGGGGATTGCATTAGTCGCAGTGCAAAGTAGCGATCGGTTGGAGTGAAGGGCGTTGGGGAGGACCTCCTGTCAGCGGGAGGCCAGGAGATTTCTGGATCGTAGGGCCAGCTGGACGGCCTTCCAGACCGTCCCATTCTCCCTCTCCACCTGCCCCTTTCCCCGGGGGTTGTAGCTGGTCGTCCTGCTCGAGGCGATGCCCTTGCTGAGCAGGAACTGATGCAGCTCATCACTCATAAAGGAGGATCCCCGGTCGCTGTGGATGAAAGCGGGGAAACCGAACAGAGTGAAGATACTATTGAGGGTTTTGATGATTGTGGCAGACATCATATCCCGGGGCATGGGATGGCGAAGGGGAATATGGAGTATTCGTCGACCACGTTCAGGAAGTACTTGTTTCGGTCGGTGGAGGGGAGGGGCCCTTTGAAATCCACGCTGAGGCGTTCAAAGGGGCGGGAGGCCTTCACTAGATGCTCGCAGTCTGGCCGGTAGAAGTGCGGTTTGCACTCCGCGCAGACCTGGCAGTCTCTGGTGATAGCCCAGACAACACCAAGTCGGCCTTGCTTTGAAGCCTCCATCGGATCTGCGACAGAACAACCCACAGAAGCACAGAAACTCCAGATCCTGTATACACGGCTGAGCTCCGATATCTTTCCCCTCATCCGGGACGCGCCCACCTACGCTGAGGCCATGGCGCTTCTGAAAGAGAACTACACCCATAAGACCAACAAACTCTACGTCAGGCACTTCCTGTCCACGCGGCATCACCTCCCCGGTGAGTCTGTGGATGATTTCTGGCGGGCCCCGCACGCCCTGGCGAGGAACTGCGATTGCCAGGCCGTTTTGGCCATTGAACATTCCGAACTCCTAATCAGGGACGCTTTCATTACGGGCATAGGGTCGGCGTACATCCGCCAGCGCCTCTTAAAAGGGGGTACGCTTGACCTCGCGGCGACCAAGAAACTCGTGATCTCACAAACGGTCACCTCCCGTAATGTTCAAGGGTACGCCCCCGACCGCATGGCGCCCCCCTCCTGGACATCGTGGGCCCCACCAGCGAACACCCCATCGTGGACCCCACCAGCGACCGCCCCCAGCCAACCCCAAGCCTGCGCCGCGCGGCAGCCAGCCAACCCCGGGGGGCCCAAGTGCTATTTCTGCGGACAGACAAAGCACCCCCGGCAGCGCTGCCCGGCGCGGAGCACACTCTGCAAGGCCTGCGGGAAGAAAGGACATTTCGCTGCGAGGTGCCAGGCCCGGTCGATCACCACTGTAACCAAGCCCATTGTTCCTGCACCCCCCACGTGCGACCCGTGGGCGCCGCCATTTTCGCCCCCACAACCCACGTGTGGCCGGTGGGCGCCGCCATCTTCCTCGCCTCAGAACACGTGCGGCCCATGGGTGCCGCCATCTTGCTTGCCACAGGACACGTGCGGCCCGTGGGTGCCGCCATCTTGCTTGCCACAGGACACGTGCAGCCCGTGGGTGCCGCCATCTTCCCCCCCATCAGGCCTCGTATGGCCCGTGGACGCCGCCATCTTTAACATCGCCCGCCACGTGTGCCCCGTGGACCCCTGCTCGTCAGACACCTCATCGAGCCTCTCATTGCCTGCAACCCCGCCGACCAGCCAGGGCCCTTCCAACATCAGCTACAGCTCGCCTCCATCACGATCGATCAGTCCCGGCCGCACAACCTTGCAACCGCGTCAACGACGGTAAAGGTCGATGGGCACAAGACATCCTGCCTTCTTGACTCCGGGAGCACAGAGAGCTTCATACACCCCGATACGGTAAGGCGCTGCTCCCTCGCGGTACACCCCATTACCCAACGAATCTCCCTGGCCTCCGGATCCCACTCCGTTGAGATCCGGGGTTACTGCACCGCCACCCTCACCATCCAGGGCGTAGAGTTCAGCGACTTCCGGCTCTACGTCCTCCCCAACCTCTGCGCTGCTTCGCTACTCGGCCTGGACTTCCAGTGCAACCTCCAAAGTCTATCTCTGAAATTCGGCGGACCCCTACCACCCCTTACTGTATGCGGCCTCCTGACCCTTAAGGTCGACCCGCCTTCTCTGTTTGCAAACCTCACCCCGGATTGCAAACCCGTCGCCACCAGGAGCAGACGGTACAGCGCCCAGGACAGGACCTTCATCAGGTCGAAGGTCCAGAGGCTGCTGCGGGAAGGCATCATCGAGGCCAGCAGCAGTCCCTAGAGAGCTCAAGTGGTAGTTGTGAAAACTGGGGAGAAAAACAGGATGGTCGTTGACTACAGTCAGACCATCAATCGGTACACGCAGCTCGATGCGTACCCCCTCCCACGCATATCAGATTGCACAGTACCGGGTCTTCTCGACAGTGGACCTGAAATCTGCCTAACACCAGCTCCCCATCCGTAAGGCGGACCTCCCGTACACTGCGTTTGAAGCTGATGGCTGCCTTTACAACTTCCTTAGGGTTCCCTTCGGCGTCACTACTGGGGTCTCGGTCTTCCAACGGGAGATGACCGAATAGTTGACCGGTGCGGACTGCGAGCCACCTTTCCGTATCTGGATAACGTCACCATCTGCGGCCACGACCAGCAGGACCACGACGCTAACCTTTCCGAATTCCTCCACACCACCAAACCCCTCAACCTTACATACAATAAGGAGAAGTGCGTGTTGAGCACAACCCGCTTAGCCATCCTCGGCTATGTGGTGCAAAATGGAGTTCTAGGGCCCGACCCCGATCGCATGTGCCCCCACATGGAACACCTCCTCCCCTGCTGCCCCAAGCCATCAAACGATGCCTGGGGTTCTTCTCATACTATGCCCAGTGGGTCCCTAACTATACGGACAAGGCCCGCTCACTCATTCAGTCCACCATTTTCCCCTGACGGCTGAGGCTCACCAGGCCTTCAACCATATCAAGGCCGACATCGCTAAGGCCGCAATGCACGCGGTCGATGAGACCCTCCCCTTCCAAGTCGAGAGCGATGCATCAGACATCGCTCTGGCCGCCATCCTCAACCAGGCAGGCAGGCCCATGGCATTCTTTTCACGCACCCTCCATGCCTCCGAAATTCGGCACTCCTCCGTTGAGAAGGAGACCCAGTCCATCGTAGAAGCTGTGCGACATTGGAGGCATTACCTGGCCGGCAGGAGATTCACTCTCCTCACTGACCAATGGTCGGTTCCTTTCATGTTCAATAACACACAGCGGGGCAAGATCAAAAATGCTGAAATCTTAAGATGGAAAATCGAGCTCTCCACCTACAATTACGAGATTTTGTATCGCCCCGGTAAGCTCAACGAGCCCCCCGATGCCCTATCCCGAGGTACATGTGCCAGCGCACAGGTGGACCGACTCCGGACCCTACACGATGCTCTCTGTCACCCAGGGGTCACCCGGTTCTTTCACTTCATAAAGGCCCTAATCATTAATCCAACCTTAACGCCAACACCTTTGCCAGTATCTTGGCATCTACATTCAGCAGAGATATGGGCCTGTGCGACTACACTCCACCGGATCCGTGTGCTTCTTTAACAACAGCGAGGTGGAAGACTGCCCCATCATTTGTAGCAAGACACCCTGACCCAATGCATTCTCAAACAATCCAAAGATGTGCGGGTTAGGTGGATTGGCCATGCTAAATTGCCCGTGGTGTCCTAAAAAGTAAGGTTAAAGGGGGGGGGGGGGGGGTTGTTGTTGGGTTACGGGTATAGGGTGGATACGTGGGTTTGAGTAGGGAGATCATTGCTCGGCACAACATCGAGGGCCGAAGGGCCTGTTCTGTGCTGTACTGTTCTATTCTATTCTATTCTATTCCCACCATCAACGGCACCAGCTGTCCTTAAATCTTTTATAAAATTTGACGGGAAACCCATTGTTCCCGGCGCCTTCCTTGTCTACAACCTTCCAATCACCACCTTCACCTCCTGCTACCCCACCAGCTCCTCCAACCCTGCCCTCTCCGCCTCCCTGAACCTCGGACACTGCAGCCCACCCAGAAACTCCCTCATCTCCCGCTCCTCCTCCAATGGCTCCGACCTGTACAGGTCCCTATAGAACTCCTCAAACACTTTATTGAGTCACCAATTGAACTTGGCTCACTAACGAGCAATTCTTCCAAAGCTAGTAAAGGAGACTATGGCCCACAAGGAGTAGGTGAAGTTGCCTTGCAAAATGTCGTTTGTTATCGCTTCTTGCGATAAACCCATCGCCATTCCCTTTGAGTGAAAGAAGTTCCCAGAGCAGCTTGCCCTGAAGGAAAGTCTACCTGACTGCACAGCATCAGTTAGTCACGACGAGCACAGCCAGCGAGTGGCTGGTCAACCCACGCCCTTTTGAAGGTTTACAGTATCTTTTCGAGGTAGCAGAGGTTGATAGCCAGGGAGGCAAAGTGGTCGGCCATCAATCCTTTTCGGGAGTTAATGTGGTATTATAACTATCGGCATTACAAGGGTTAATGTAGTACCATGAATAGCCACCAGAGGGACCTGCAGTGGTGCTGGACCTGAGGGGAGGAGTGTATGCAGGAGACAGCTAGTGAAGGTTAGATTATAGTTAATACCAGTGAGTGAGATTAGCAGTAGGTGAGTGTAGTTAGATGTTATTGATCAATTCTGTATTCTAAAGGACTAAGTGTTGAAACCCAGTTTAGTAGTGTAAATAAAATCATAGCTTTGTTTCAGTAAAAGCTTTACTGTGATGTTTGTGGAACACTACGCAATTCATCCTGAATAAGCAAGACAAAGAACACCAGTTAAGGGAAAGGTGAATCCTGTAGTGGTTCTGCAATCATGGAGGCCAGGAAACTCAAGCTGTGTTGCTGTAGTTTAGTGGTAGGAAACTCTGAAAATTTGGACAAATGGTCATCAGATGATCAGGAAGGACTGTCCGGGTTATATGAGGAAGAGGCCGGTCTAGAGCAGGTGCCAAAAGAATGTTGACGAAGGTGTAAGGAAGCACCAGGGGGCACTTCGGCCACTACCCCTGGTGTGGACCTCAAACCTTTCAAACCACCAAAGTCACCCCCCGTCTCGACTACGACCACAGAGATTGGCTCAGTTAGAAGCCGAGGAGTGAAGCATGTTGGACATGTTATAGGAACACGCAACCCTGTTATGGTCCATGGAATGCCGAAGAGAGTCTGGGAAGTCGATGGGCATGTTGGAGGATGAATCGGTGCTGGCCGCCCCGAATGTTTCTGAACTGACCACTACTTGCATTTACAAAGACACTTAAAGCCCAGAACCCAAGAGTATTTTGTCAGTCATTATTGAAATATGTTGATGTAAAGGCTGCATATATATTTCCTGGAGGCAATACTGTGTTTGCAAATACTTTATCCTGTTTTAAAAATCAAATTGTCATTAATGCTGAAGGGGATTGTAATGGGGCTAGTTCAGACAGGTATGTGTGGGTGTTGAGTGTCTTGCATATTTCGTAATGTGTCTTGCATATTTCGTAATGAAACATCCATGTCCTGACAATTCATTCCTTTGGGGGTGTGGGGGGGGGGGGGTGTTAGGATATTGCTGGAAAACCTTTTGTCTGTCCTGTGTTCCCTTTTGACTCCCGTCCTCCTACCTGCTTGGATCTGCAGTCTTCTCGTTAGCTGCTACAACAATACTAGACCATTTGGGATTTCTTTTAAACGATGGATTTTCGGCAGAGCTGAAATACCCCTGCCTGATGGACCAGACCAGTACTTCCCCTTTAGGTTCTGTGACAGAACCTGCGATGTCGATTTGATAGACCAGCAGCCAATCAGTGAATGTAGGATTCTCAACCAGCTCCTATCGTTGCCTGTGATATGTGGAGCTAGTCAGAAACTTTCAGAAAGAATAGACTTCCGGTGGTAGCCATGGAGCGAGTGGTCGCACATTTGGTAGCTCCCGCTCAAGGTGGTATTTTTCAGAGCTTTCCCCATCTGAGGGGTGAAATATTTGGATAGTAAGAGTTGTCGGAGTACCTGTAGAAGGCGTGACTCCTCTGGTGTGGCTGGTGGATGGATCCACAAACTATCAGTGGGGCGAGAAGAAAAGAAAAGAAAAGGTAAAAAAGCAAGGGGCTGTTCTGCTGCCCAGTGGTCAATGGAGCAGCTAGTGGAGTTTTCAAACGCTAAGTTCAGACAGCAGAGGAGGGAGGGCCCTGGAAGACCTGCTCAAGGTGGTGGAGCCGGTTAAAGTAGGGATTGAGAGAGTCGAGCAGAGGCTGGAATCCCAGGGGCTGGCAATCCAGAAAGTGGAGGAGGCGGTGGGGGAGCACGAGGAGCATTTTAGCCTCGTTGGTGGCTGAGGTGGGGGTCATTCTGGAGACCCAAAAGAGACCGAAGGAGACGGTGGACAATCTGGAGAACCGCTCCAAAAGACAAAATTTGAGGATCATAGGGATGCCTGAAGGCATCGAAGGTGTGGAGACCAGAACGTACATGGCCAAAATGTTGGAGAAGCTGATGGGGGAGGAGGCCTTTAACCGGCCCCTGAAGGTTAACCGAGCTCACAGGGCGCTGATGTGGAGGCCACAAGCGGGTGAGTCGCCAAGGGCGATGGTGGTACGATTGTACCGCTTTCTGGATAAGATGAACATTCTTCCGTGGGCAAGGCAGGCGAGGAAGGGCACCTGGGAAGGGAATGAGCTGCGGGTGTATCAAGACCTGGGCACCGAACTGGCAAAGAGGAGGGCCGGGTTTAATCGGGTCACCGCTGCCCTCTTCAAGAAGGGGGTGAAGTTCAGGATACTGTACCCGGCCCGCATCCGGGTGATTTTCCAGAACTGAGAATATTATTTTGGCACGTCAGAGGAGACGATGGAGTTTCTGAGAGGCAATGGACTGGCACGAGAAAGAGGACATTGAACTTTGGAGGAGTTGTGAGGAGGTTTCTTTGTTCTCGGGAAACTTTTCTTCTTGAAATGTTCCTTTGGTTTTGATGGCGGTGTGTTTGGAGGGCAGGTCTCACTGTGGGAGGACTAGCAAGGGTGAGTGCACCTTTTCTGTTTCTTTGTTTTTGGGGGGAGCGTGGGCAGGAGAGGGAGGGAACTTGGGGGCGTAGAGGGGTTTGAAGGCCTTGGGAAGGGGCAGCCATGCTAGCTGTGCGGGCTAGGTAACGGGAGCACAGTGGGGGGTGGCCAGGCGGTAGGTGTGGGGGAGGGGGGTGGGGTTGTTGTTTTGTTTGGTGGGGAGAGGGGGAGGGGTTGCTGACAGGGGTGTGGCCGTTGTGGAGCTACGGGAAAGGGAGTGATGACGGTGAACATCCGAGGGCGGGCCGGGAGGTTCGCATGGCGCAGCCGGGGTCTGGCCCAAAAAGTGACATGATTGAGCGGCTGGAGAATGTCAAGTTCGTCCTGAGGAAGCGCAGTGGGTTATGTTATGGGAGAGTTGTTTTCAGAACCCCAAAATGTATCATGGAGTTCAACCAACCTCCCCCTTTAATGTATTGTTGCTTTTGAAGCACACGGCTTGGTCTCCAGGTGGTATTACAATTATGGACGCGTGGGTTTTTAAACACAAAACAATGTTTATTCCATGAATTCAACTTAACCTTCTTAAATAAACATTGGATCCCTTAACACCCCTTACTTCAAATAATACAACACTAAATAATTCCTCAAAATGTTCCTTCAAACCTCCAAAAGACTTAACACCTTTAAACAGAAACACATCAGGTTAAAGACATTACTATTATGAGTTTAAATCACCCAAATGATTCAGAGATAGTCTTTCCTGGCAGAGATCACAGCAGATCCAGCTCACTGCAAACGCAGACACACCCAAGCTCTATTCTCAAAACTGGTTTTCTCCTTTCAAAACAGCTCACAGCAAACCAGCCAGGCACTTTTCAGCTGTTTTCTCAAACTGAAACTAAAAGCAGAAAAAGCAGAAGTGATCTCAGCTCAGCTCCCCCCTCTGACATCACTTCAGTAATATGAGCTGCTCCATTTCTTAAGGGTACATTGCTTAAACATCCATTTCTTAAAGGTACTCTTACATGACAGTTAGCACTGCGGCCTCATAGCGCCGAGGTCCCAGGTTCGATCCCGGCTCTGGGTCACTGTCCGTGTGGAGTTTGCACATTCTCCCCGTGTTTGCGTGGGTTTCACCCCCACGACCCAAAGATGTGCAGGGTAGGTGAATTGGCCACGCTAAATTGCCCCTTAATTGGAAAAATTGAATTGGGTACTCTAAATTTATTTTTAAAAAGGTTTGTGCTGAGGGGGCCGGTTGATGGGTTCACTTGGAGGTCGTACGGGTCTATACGATCCATAAACTCCTTCTGACTTCTTTAAAGAAGATTGAGGGGTCAGCAAAAGGGGAAAGGTGGGAGGGGGGAACAAGGGGGTTAAAATGGGGAGGCAGGACGGGAGTAAGGGGCATGGTTGGGGAGCAGGGGAGGAGTGGGTTTTGATTATTTATAAAATTGCATAATTTTACTTCGGCTTTGGTTTGTTTTGATGGAAATGCTGAATAAAATATATTTAAAAAAAAATAAACTTTGGGGAAAAGGCGGGTCTTTAGCAGTCGCATCCTCTGTTTCAGATCTGGACGGTTTCAGCCAGGTCGCAGCTGGACTCTCTCTCCCTCAGCCAGGCAATAACTAAAACCTCCAAGCCAGTTCTGCAAAGGCTCTCCCGGAGAGAAGGCAGACAGCACTCAGGACTGTGGAGAGTTTCTGGAGTAAGAAAACAAGCAGTCACTCACCAGGCCTGTAACCTTTTAATCCTCTCTCTGGAAGGCTGGGAAGAGCTCAAACTGAGAGCATTCTTTAAAACACCGCCGGCATTTGTGCTCAGAAATCAGCCAAACAAAAGGCCTCCAAACTCCTAAATTTATAGCCCAGCAATATGTCAGGGAGGCAGAAGCACCATATGGTGGAAGAAGGGCAGAAGTGCCTCGACCTGAATCCTGTGTGAAGCTCCATCTGGTGGCAAAAGGGCAGAATCGCACCCACCTGGAACTCTTGGGAAAATCTCCATCTGGTGGTCAAAGACGAGATTGCGCCAACCTGAACATCCTGAGTAAATCCATTTCC
Source organism: Scyliorhinus canicula (assembly GCF_902713615.1). Classification (NCBI taxonomy): domain Eukaryota; kingdom Metazoa; phylum Chordata; class Chondrichthyes; order Carcharhiniformes; family Scyliorhinidae; genus Scyliorhinus; species Scyliorhinus canicula. Next base: position 87,543,900 of record NC_052161.1, read on the forward strand.
GATAGGCCACAACTGCAGCAATGAAGAGTCATCTCAAACCTACCCTTTTATTATCCTCACCAATCGTTAACTTGTGTCTATCTTGTGTCTGTCTGGGTGGCGAGCAGGACGTGGTCTTGGGATTAGATAGACTGGTAGACCAATGTCCTGTTATTTCTCATATTCACCGATTACTCTTTTATTAATTTTTTAAAAAATGTTTTATTCTCCATTTTCACATTTTCCTCCAAAATTCACCCCCCCCCCCCACCCGCAAACAGTAAACGGTAGCAAATACAAAGTCAATCCCCTTAACAATAACAACAATCCCATCCTCCCACCACCCCAAACAACGGCCCACCTGTCAATATATGCATCCAATAAAACAAACCCTCCCACGGTGGAAACAAAAAACAAAAGAGAAAAAGAGAAAGGAGTCCGGGACCGTCCATGGTCACCCTAGAGTCCACCCCCAGCCACCCCCCCCCCCCCCCACCCATGGTCACCCTAGAATCCCCCCCCAACCCCGCGCCCATGGTCACCCTCGAGTCCACTCCCCCCTCCCCCCCCGCCCCGCGCCCATGGTCACCCTAGAACCCCCTCCCCCCCACCCCCCATACTCTACGCTGTCCAACCTCTGAAAGAGTACCGTACGTGATACCCAAGAGTTGTAAACCACCCCCCCCTCCTCTCCCCTCCAACTCCTCCAGCCCACTGCCTCTTGTAAAACTCCTCCCCTAACCTCGGTTCTTTCCCCCCAACTTTCCACTCCGGCTAGACCACTCGGACCCTGTTCTGCCAGACTCCGATGGCCGCAGCCCCTCCCCCCACCTCACTCCCGTTCACTGGCCGGCCCGGCCAGCGTGGAGGCCCCCGCCCGGGTCCCTTTCCCCCTTGCCCGGCCCTAGGAAAACACAGCAATCCCCTTTTAGCACACAAACCCCGCATATCCACCTACACCCCAAAGAGCCCTCACTTCGAGTGAAAGTCCCATCACTCCCCTTGTCCAAATATATACACCATTGGCTCCTTTAGCCCATACACCCGCACGCAGTGAAACAAAAAAGAAGAGACAAAAAAAGAAGAAAATACAGTCCTGAGGTTACATCGGCACAGGGCCATATCTCAATTTCTCAGTTCTGCCACAGTCCTTCTGCCTTCGCAAACTCCTCCGCTGCTTCCGCCGTTCCAAAATAAAAGTCCTTGAGCTTGTAAGTCACCCTCAGCTTCGCTGGATATACTATGCGCACTGCACCTTGCTAATGTACAGTGCCTTCTTCACCCGGTTGAAAGCAGCCCGCCTCCTCGCCAGCTCCACTGTAAAGTCCTGGTATACACGTATACCAGCTCCAGCCCACTGCACCACCCGCTTCTGCTTGGCCCAGCACAGGACCTTCTCCTTCACACAGTACCTACGGAAGCACACAGTCACTACTCTTGACGGCTCGCCCGCCTTTGGTACAGGCCTCCCCGATCGATGAGCCCAATCCAGCTCGTATCGGGAGGGATCATCCCCGTCCCCCAATAGCTTTGCCAGCATAGCGGCAAAATACTCCGTCGGCCTCGGGCCTTCAACTCCTTTGGGCAGCCCCACAATCCTCAAATTCTGTCGCCTGGACCTGTTTTCCAGGTCTTCCAATTTTCCTCTCAGATCCTTGTTCACCTCCATCAACGTCCGCATCTCCTTCCCCATCGAGGTAAGTTGATCACCATGCTGCACCACCAATCGTACCAATCAGTACTGAGGGAGTGCTGCACTGTCGGAGGGTCAGTACTGAAGGAAGTGCCGTACTGTCGGAGGGTCAGTACTGAGGGAGTGCCCCACTGTCAGAGGGTCAGTACTGAGGGAGCGCTGCACTGTCAGAGGGTCAGTACTGAGGGAGTGCCGCACTGTCAGAGGGTCAGTACTGAGGTAGTGCTGCACTGTCAGAGGGTCAGTACTGAGGTAGTGCCGCAGTGTCAGAGGGTCAGTACTGAGGGAGCGCCGCACTGTCAGAGGGTCAGTACTGAGGGAGTGCTGCACTGTCAGAGGGTCAGTACTGAGGTAGTGCCACAGTGTCAGAGGGTCAGTACTGAGGGAGCGCCGCACTGTCAGAGGGTCAGTACTGAGGGAGTGCCGCACTGTCAGAGAGTCAGTACTGAGGGAACGCCGCACTGTCAGAGGGTCAGTACTGAGGGAGTGTTGCACTGTTAGAGGATCAGTACTGAGGGAGTGTCGCACTGTCAGAGGGTCAGTACTGAGGGAGTGTCGCACTGTCAGAGGGTCAGTATTGAGGGAGTGCCGCACTGTCAGAGGGTCAGTACTGAGGGAGTGCTGCACTGTCAGAGGGTCAGTACTGAGGGAGTGCCGCACTGTCAGAGAGTCAGTACTGAGGGAGTGCTGCACTGTCAGAGGGTCAGTACTGAGAGAGTGCCGCACTGTCAGAGGGTCAGTACTGAGGGAGTGCTGCACTGTCAGAGGATCAGTACTGAGGGAGTGCGCACTATCAGAGGGTCAGTACTGAGGGAGTGCTGCACTGTCAGAGGGTCAGTACTGAGGGAGTGCTGCACTGTCGGAGGGTCAGTACTGAGGGAGTGCCGCACTGTCAGAGGGTCAGTACTGAGGGAGTGCTGCACTGTCAGAGGGTCAGTACTGAGGGAGTGCCGCACTGTCAGAGGGTCCGTACTGAGGGAGTGCTGCACTGTCGGGGGGGGGCCAATACTGAGGGAGCGCCGCAGTGTCGGAGGGTCAGTACTGAGGGAGTGCTGCACTGTCAGAGGGTCAGTACTGAGGGAGTGCCGCACTGTCAGAGGGTCAGTACTGAGGGAGTGCTGCACTGTCAGAGGGTCAGTACTGAGGGAGTGCCGCACTGTCAGAGGGTCAGTACTGAGGGAGTGCCGCACTGTCAGAGGGTCAGTACTGAGGGAGTGCTGCACTGTCAGAGGGTCAGTACTGAGGGAGTGCTGCACTGTCGGAGGGTCAGTACTGAGGGAGTGCCGCACTGTCAGAGGATCAGTACTGAGGGAGTGCGCACTATCAGAGGGTCAGTACTGAGGGAGTGCTGCACTGTCAGAGGGTCAGTACTGAGGGAGTGCTGCACTGTCGGAGGGTCAGTACTGAGGGAGTGCCGCACTGTCAGAGGGTCAGTACTGAGGGAGTGCTGCACTGTCAGAGGGTCAGTACTGAGGGAGTGCCGCACTGTCAGAGGGTCCGTACTGAGGGAGTGCTGCACTGTCGGGGGGGGCCAATACTGAGGGAGCGCCGCAGTGTCGGAGGGTCAGTACTGAGGGAGTGCTGCACTGTCAGAGGGTCAGTACTGAGGGAGTGCCGCACTGTCAGAGGGTCAGTACTGAGGGAGTGCTGCACTGTCAGAGGGTCAGTACTGAGGGAGTGCCGCACTGTCAGAGGGTCAGTACTGAGGGAGTGCCGCACTGTCAGAGGGTCAGTACTGAGGGAGTGCTGCACTGTCGGGGGGGCCAATACTGAGGGAGCGCCGCAGTGTCGGAGGGTCAGTACTGAGGGAGTGCTGCACTGTCGGGGGGCCAATACTGAGGGAGCGCCGCAGTGTCGGAGAGTACGTGCTGAGGTGGGTGAGAGGGTTAATCCCCCCTCCCTCCGATAGGGGAAGGGGCTGCCTGGTGCGTGTAACTGGGAGGAGAATCAGGTGTCAGGGTTTGATGAGAGAGTGAGAGGTGATGAAAATACAGTCAGGAGGTGTGTGCTATTCAATGTTTTTGCCTGTTTGAATCACTTTAGGAAACACTAGTCTGCAGCCTCTCCCTTTTAATCTGTGTCTGGGATCTCCGTCTCTCTCTCTCTCTGCAATTGTGCCCCATCCAGATGACTGCTGCAGCTCACCAGAGGTCGAGGGGAATGTGGGTCTGTGCCCGTAACAGAGCTACCCCTCGCTGAGCCTGAGTGAGGGAAAAAGGGGGAGCCCAGAGAGAGAGACAGAGTGAGAGAGAGCGAGGGAGAGAGTGAGACAGAGAGAGAGAGAGAGAGAGAGAGAGTGAGACAGAGAGAGACAGACAGAGAGAGAGAGAGAGAGTGAGAGAGAGAGTGAGACAGAGAGAGAGACAGACAGAGAGTGAGAGAGAGACAGAGAGGGGGACTGAAAGAGCGAGACAGAGAGAAAGAGAAAGAGAGACAGAGAGAGGGACTGAGAGAAAGAGAGACAGGAGAGAGAGAGACAGAGAGAGACCCAGAAACTGAAAGATGTGGAGATAGTGCTGTGTACTGATTCCAACACTAGAGGTTCCAATATTCCTGGGAGAGATGCTTGTGAATTCCTGGATGCTGTCACTGAGTTTAACCCTTTCAGTGCTTTCAAGTGGTTTCCAGCAATCTGCAGGTATGTTTACTCTATCTCTTTTTCCCTCTCTGTCTCTCTCAGTCGTCTCTCATTCTCTTTCTGTCTCTCTCTATGGCCATCTCTCTCTGTCTCTCTCTGTCTCTCAATACCGTCTTTCTCTCTGTCTGTCTCTTGTCTCTGTCTGTCTCTCTCTCCCTGTCTCACTATCTGTCTCTCTCACCGTTTCTCTCTGTCTGTCTCTCTCCATCTATCTCTCTGTCTCTCTCTCTCTCTCTCTCTCTGCCTCTCGCACTGTCTCTCGCGCTGCTTTTCTTACTCGATCTCTCACTCTCATTCTGTGTCTCTCTGCCTCAGTCTCTTGTTCAACCTTTCTCTCTGTCTCTATATCTGTCTCTCCCAGCCTCTGTCTCTGCATTTCTCTCTCCCTCCAACCTGTCATCTATCTCTCTGCAATACAGCTCTGTCAGTGCCAAACTATTTCTCCTGGCATCTCCTACTGTGTCTGAAAGTTGCGTACAAAGACCTTCTGTGTCCAGATTACAGACAGAAGGAACATCTGCTTAACTGATTCCATAATGTGAGTAATACAGGGAGTCTGTTCATCAACACGTGTGTTCGGGAGGGAGGTAGGTGAATCAGCCCGGGTTCCTGCTCCTGACCCCTGTCCAGTGAGCCCTGGGTTAGGGAGGGGGAGTGAATCACCTCGGGTTCCTGCTCCTGATCCCTGTCCAGTGATCCCTGGGTTAGGGACGGTGAGTGAATCAGCCCGGGTTCCTGCTCCTGATCCCTGTCCAGTGACCCCTGGGTTAGGGACGGTGAGTGAATCAGCCCGGGTTCCTGCTCCTGATCCCTGTCCAGTGACCCCTGGGTTAGGGAAGGGGGTGAATCAGCCCGGGTTCCTGCTCCTGATCCCTGTCCAGTGACCCTGGGTTAGGGAGGGGGTGAATCAGCCTGGGTTCCTGCTCCTGATCCCTGTCCAGTGACCCCTGGGTTAGGGAGGGGGGGGGTGAATCAGCCCGGATTCCTGCTCCTGACCCCTGCCCAGTGAGCCCTGGGTTAGGGAGGGGGTGAATCAGCCTGGGTTCCTGCTCCTGATCCCTCTCCAGTTACCCCTGGGTTAGGGAGGAGGTGAATCAATCCAGGTTCCTGATTCCTGTTGTGGGTTAAGGAAGGGATTGGCTACGTGCCGATTAAATTGTTTTTCTAATTGTGCCTTGGCTGGCAGCCAGATGTGAAGTTAATCTCCTGCTTCTTGTTCTTTTGGACCAAACTAAAATTGGCTACACTCCCAACTTTAAAAGTTGTTGACTCCAAGTGTTGGGGAAATAGCATCTGAGGGAGGGGGGGGGGGGGGGGGGGGGGGGGTTACTTGCAAAGCCCATGCTCTAGATTTATTAAGACAGAATCACAGCTTGAGACATAAGGGCCATAGTTCAAGCAGATGAGGCCAATAGGGGCACCAGGCCTGTAAATGGCATGTGGGCAGGTGTCTAAAGGACAAGGCATAAGCCTTGCCTTGAGGGCAGGGGCATTAGGAACAAGGTGGGGCCTCGGCCTCGAGGATGGGCTTAAAGAACAGGTCTGAAGGTTTGCCTTGAAGATAAGGGCCTAAATAACAGGCTTGAGGCCTTGCCTTGAGGATAGGGGCCTAATGAACAGACTTGAGGCCTTGCCTTGAGGAGAGGGGCCTAAAGTATAGGCCTGAGACATTGCCTTGAGAATAGGTGTCTAAAGAACAGACTTGAGGCCTTGTCTTTAGGACAGGGGTTTGAGGGACAGGCCTGAGGCATTTTCTTGAAGATACGGGCCTGTTGAACTGGCCTGAACCCTTGCCTTGAAGATTGGGGCCTAAAGAGCAGGCTTGAGGCATTACCTTGAGGGGAGGGTTCTAAAGAACAGGCTTGAGGCCTTACCTTGAAGTTAGGGAGCAAATGAGCAGGTTTGGTGTCTTGCCTTGAGGAGAGGAATCTAGGAGGCATGCACGAGGGTCTTCCTGTGGGTCAGGGCCTAAAGGACAGGCTTCAGGCCTTGCTTTCTCATCAGAGTACTTGTGGAGCAGGCCTGAGGCCTTGTCTTGTGGATAGGGACCTAAATGACAGGCTTAAGGCCTTGCCTTGAGGACAGTAACAAAGGGGGCTCGCTATGAGGCTTTTCCTTGAGCATCAGGACCTAAAAAACAGGCTTGAGGTGTTGACCTGAGGATAGGGGCCTAAATAAAGACTTGTGGCCTTTAGGATAGGGGCCTAAATAACAGGCTTTAGTCCTTGCTTGAGGATAAGGAGAGCAGAGACTGCAGGGTTTAAGATATTGGACAGGGGCCTAGAGGGGCCGGTTTCAGCCTACTCAAGCACAGATGCCTTCACTTTTTTTCCGCCCCTCCTTTATGCAGAGACAGATACTGCGAGCTGCTGGATTGAAGGACAGTTAGACATCTTGCTGGCCATCGACGGTTCGGGGAGCGTGACGCCGTATGAGTTTTCCATGGCCCGGGGCCTGTTGGAGAAGCTGGTTGGTCACCTGGCAGTAGGGCCCAAGCGAGTGAGGCTGGGCCTGTTGCAGGTGGCGGGGCAGCCAGCCCTGGAACTGCCCCTGGGCAGCGGGACATCCCAGGAGGGCATCATCCATGCCCTCCAGGACCTGCATCAGCTCTTGGGTGACACCAACTCTGGCCAGGCCCTGGCCTATGCGGCTCGCAGGGCCTGGGCACCGGAGGCTGGAGGCAGATCACAGGCCACCCGGCTGTTGCTCTGGGTGACTGACGGTTACTCCAGCGACCAACTGGAGGAGGCCTCGGGTCTGCTGAGGATGGCTGGCGTCTTCACCTTTGTCGTGACAACAGGCCGGAGAGATGAAGGCCTCAGCCTGGTGGCCAGCTCACCCTCACAGGACTTCCTGTTCTTCACGGATGTTGAGGAGCTCCCGGGTTTATCGACCAGGCTCTGCCAAGCCATCAAAGGTGAGTCCTGGCCTATTCTGCTTCTCCCCATCTCTTCCCCTCCTCTCCTCCTTCCTCACTCCTTTATTCCTCCTTCCGGCCTCCCTTGCCCCCTCCATTACTCCCCATACATCCCCTTCTCCAGCCCTCAGTCCATCCTCCTTGGTCCTTGCAATCTCCCATTCACTCTCACCCTACCTCTGTCATCCTTCTCTGCCCCTCGCTCCTTCATTCTCCCTCCCTCTTCACTCACTCTTTCCCACCCTCGCTCCCCACTTCCTCCATCACTCACTTCCCGCCTTCTCTGCCTCTCATTCCTCCCTCTCACTTCTCTATCCCTCATTTACTCCTCCCTCATTCTCTCCCACACTTCCTCTCACTTGTTGCACCTTCCCTCCCTTTCTCTAGCTCCAACTCTCCCTCACTCCCTCCCTCTCTCCCTACCTCACTCTCTCTCTATCACTTAGCCCCCTAGTTTGTCCCTCACTTACTTTCACTCTCCCTACACTCACTTTCTCCCTCACCCCTCTATCCCTCCCTCACTCACTTTCTCCCTCATCCTCCCTGCCTCTCTCACTTTCTACATCACTTATTTTCCCCCTCTTCCTCCTTCAATTTCCTTCACACCTCTTAACCTCACTCATACTTCCTCTTTCCCTCCATCACTCTCCTCCTCCCTCATGCTTCCTCCCTCTCCATCACTCTTCCCTCTGTAGCTCCCTCACTCCTCTTTATGCAACTCTCTTCTCCCTCACTTTCTTCCTCCCTCCCTCCCTCCCTCCCATCTCTCTCCCTACATCTTTCAAACCTCCCCACCTCAAATGCACCATTCGTGACTGACCAATAACCTGTGACCTTTTCCCCTTGACCCCTCACCCCTCCTTCCTCGGACGTACCCAGACCTGATCTCCCCAGCTGAGCTGACGGTTTCTGAGGTGATGGAGGAGAGCTTTCGCCTGTCCTGGGGTCGGATGGCTACGGCAGAGAGGGAGAGTTACGTGCTGGAGTACAGAACAAAGGACCGCACACGAGAAGGACAATCGAGAAGAGTTGTGCTCCCGTGGAACTCACGGGCTCATAGTGTGAGGAGACTTCAACCCAACACCACATACCATGTAACACTGAGAGTGAGAGGTCGAGAGAGCAGCAAACTACAGGCCCAAGCAACCACGCTGTCAGGTAACGAGTCAGCGACATGAGAGAAGATAATAATTCTGTTGAATAATAGACAGCCGAGAGTGAGTTACAAACGGGAATCTAATTTTTTAAAAATTTAGAGTACCCAATTCATTTTTTCCAAGTAAGGGGCAATTTAGCATGGCCAATCCACCTACCCTGCACTTCTTTTGGGTTGCGGGGAGAATGTGCAAACTCCACATGGACAGTGACCCAGGGCCGGGATCAAACCTGGGACCACGGTGCTTTGAGGCAGCAGTGCTAACAACTGCGCCACCATGATGCCGCTGGAATATAATTGATGGTTCGGGGTGGTTTATATATAGAATAACACATACCCGGGAGTGAGTTACAGACTAGAATCTATTCAATGGTTTCAATATTGTTTATATGTAGAATAACAGATACCCGGGAGTGAATTACAGACTGGAATCTAATCGAGGGGTTCGGGATGGTTTATATATAGAATAACAGATACCCGGAGTGAGTTACAGACTGGAATCTAATCGAGGGGTTCGGGGTGGGTTATATATAGAATAACAGATATCCGGGAGTGAGTTACAGACTGGAATCTAATCGAGGGGTTCAGGGTGGGTTATATATAGAATAACACATACCCGGGAGTGAGTTACAGACTAGAATCTATTCAATGGTTTCAATATTGTTTATATATAGAATAACAGATACCCGGGAGTGAATTACAGACTGGAATCTAATCGAGGGGTTCGGGATGGTTTATATATAGAATAACAGATACCCGGAGTGAGTTACAGACTGGAATCTAATCGAGGGGTTCGGGGTGGGTTATATATAGAATAACAGATATCCGGGAGTGAGTTACAGACTGGAATCTAATCGAGGGGTTCAGGGTGGGTTATATATAGAATAACAGATACCCGGGAGTGAGTTACAGACTGGAATCTAATCGAGGGGTTCGGGGTGGTTTATATATAGAATAACAGATACCCGGGAGTGAGTTACAGACTGGAATCTAATCGAGGGGTTCGGATGGTTTATATATAGAATAACAGATACCCAGGACTGAGTTACAGACTGGAATCTAATCGAGGTGTTCGGGGTGGTTTATATATGGAATAACAGATACCCGGGAGTGAGTTACAGACTGGAATCTAATCGAGGGGTTCAGGGTGGGTTATTTATACAATAACAGATACCCGGGAGTGCGATACAGACTAGAATCTATTCAATGGTTTCAATATTGTTTATATATAGAATAACAGAACCCCGGGAGTGACGTACAGACTGGAATCTAATCGAGGTGTTCGGGATGGGTTATATAACAGATACCCGGGAGTGAGTTACAGACTGGAATCTAATCGAGGGGTTCAGGTTGGGTTATATATAGAATAACAGATACCCGGGAGTGAGTTACAGACTGGAATCTAATCGAGGGGTTCAGGGTGGTTTATATATAGAATTACAGATACCCGGGAGTGAGTTACAGACTGGAATCTAATCGAGGGGTTCAGGGTGGTTTATATAAAGAATAACAGATACCCGGGAGTGAGTTACAGACTGGAATCTAATCGAGGGGTTCAGGGTGGTTTATATATAGAATAACAGATACCCGGGAGTGAGTTACAGACTGGAATCTAATCGAGGGGTTCGGAATGGTTTATATATAGAATAACAGATACCTGGAAGTGAGGTACAGACTGGAATCTAATCGAGGGGTTCAGGGTGGTTTATATAGAGAATAACAGATACCTGGGAGTGAGTTACAGACTGGAATCTAATCGAGGGGTTCAGGGTGGTTTATATATAGAATAACAGATACCCGGGAGTGAGTTACAGACTGGAATCTAATCGAGGGGTTCAGGGTGGGTTATATATAAAATAACAGAGACCCGGGAGTGAGTTACAGACTGGAATCTAATCGAGGGGTTCAGGGTGGTTTATATATAGAATAACAGATATCCGGGAGTGAGTTACAGACTGGAATCTAATCGAGGGGTTCAGGGTGGTTTATATATAGAATAACAGATACCCGAGAGTGAGTTACAGACTGGAATATAATCGAGGGTTTCGGAGTGGTTTATATATAGAATAACAGATACCCGGGAGTGAGTTACAGACTGGAATCTAATCGAGGGGTTCAGGGTGGGTTATATACAGAATAACAGGTACCCGGGAGTGAGTTACAGACTGGAATCTAATCGAGGGGTTCGGGGTGGTTTATATATAGAATAACAGATACCCGGGAGTGAGTTACAGACTGGAATCTAATCGAGGGGTTCAGGGTGGTTTATATAAAGAATAACCGATACCCGGGAGTGAGTTACAGACTGGAATCTAATCGAGGGGTTCGGGTGGTATATATATATAGAATAACAGATACCCGGGAGTGAGTTACAGACTGGAATCTAATCGAGGGGTTCGGATGGTTTATATATAGAATAACAGATACCCAGGAGTGAGTTACAGATTGGGATCTAATCGAGGGGTTCGGGGTGGTTTATATATAGAATAACAGATACCCAGGAGTGAGTTAAAGACTGGAATCTAATCGAGGGGTTCAGGGTGGGTTATATATAGAATAACAGATACCCGGGAGTGAGTTACAGACTGGAATCTAATCGAGGGGTTCGGAATGGTTTATATATAGAATAACAGATACCTGTAAGTGAGGTACAGACTGGAATCTAATCGAGGGGTTCAGGGTGGTATATATATAAAATAACAGATACCCGGGAGTGAGTTACGGACTGGAATCTAATCGAGGGGTTCGGGGTGGTTTATATATAGAATAACAGATACCCGGGAGTGAGTTACAGACTGGAATCTAATCGAGGGGTTCAGGGTGGTTTATAATAACAGATATCCGGGAGTGAGTTACAGACTGGAATCTAATCGAGGGGTTCAGGGTGGTTTGTATATAGAATAACAGATACCCGGGAGTGAGTTACAGACTGGAATCTAATTGAGGGGTTCAGGGTGGGTTATATATAAAATAACAGAGACCCGGGTGTGAGTTACAGACTGGAATCTAATCGAGGGGTTCAGGGTGGTTTATATATAGAATAACAGATATCCGGGAGTGAGTTACAGACTGGAATCTAATCGAGGGCTTTCAGGGTGGTTTATATATAGAATAGCAGATACCCGGGAGTGAGTTACAGACTGGAATCTAATCGAGGGGTTCGGGATGGGTTATATATAGAATAACAGATACCCGGGAGTGAGTTACAGACTGGAATCTAATCGAGGGGTTCGGGGTGGTTTATATATAGAATAACAGATACCCGGGAGTGAGTTACAGACTGGAATCTAATCGAGGGGTTCGGAATGGTTTATATATAGAATAACAGATACCTGTAAGTGAGGTACAGACTGGAATCTAATCGAGGGTTTCAGGGTGGTTTATATATAGAATAACAGATATCCGGGAGTGAGTTACAGACTGGAATCTAATCGAGGGGTTCAGGGTGGTTTATATATAGAATAACAGATACCCGGGAGTGAGATACAGATGGAATCTAATCGAGGGCTTTCAGGGTGGTTTATATAGAGAATAACAGATACCCGGGAGTGAGTTACAGACTGGAATCTAATCGAGGGCTTTCAGGGTGGTTTATATATAGAATAACAGATACCCGGGAGTGAGTTACAGACTGGAATCTAATCGAGGGGTTCCGGATGGGTTATATATAGAATAACAGATACCCGGGAGTGAGTTACAGACTGGAATCTAATCGAGGGGTTCGGGGTGGTTTATATATAGAATAACAGATACCCGGGAGTGAGTTACAGACAGAATCTAATCGAGGGGTTCGGAATGGTTTATATATAGAATAACAGATACCTGTAAGTGAGGTACAGACTGGAATCTAATCGAGGGGTTCAGGGTGGTTTATATATAGAATAACAGATATCCGGGAGTGAGTTACAGACTGGAATCTAATCGAGGGGTTCAGGGTGGTTTATATATAGAATAACAGATACCCGGGAGTGAGATACAGATGGAATCTAATCGAGGGCTTTCAGGGTGGTTTATATAGAGAATAACAGATACCCGGGAGTGAGTTACAGACTGGAATCTAATCGAGGGCTTTCAGGGTGGTTTATATATTGAATAACAGATACCCGGGAGTGAGTTACAGACTGGAATCTAATCGAGGGGTTCGGGATGGGTTATATATAGAATAACAGATACCCGGGAGTGAGTTACAGACTGGAATCTAATCGAGATGTTCGGGGTGGTTTATATATAGAATAACAGATACCCGGGAGTGAGTTACAGACTGGAATCTAATCGAGGGGTTTGGGGTGGTTTATATATAGAATAACAGATACCCGGGAGTGAGTTACAGACTGGAATCTAATCGAGTGGTTCGGGATGGGTTATATATAGAATAACAGATACCCGGGAGTGAGTTACAGACTGGAATCTAATCGAGGTGTTCGGGGTGGTTTATATATAGAATAACAGATACCCGGGAGTGAGATACAGATGGAATCTAATCGAGGGGTTCGGGGTGGTTTATATATAGAATAACAGATACCCGGGAGTGAGTTACAGACTGGAATCTAATCGAGGGGTTCAGGATGGGTTATATATAGAATAACAGATACCCGGGAGTGAGTTACAGACTGGAATCTAATCGAGGGGTTCAGTGCGGTTTATATATAGAATAAGAGATACCTGGGAGTGAGTTACAGACTGGAATCTAATTGAGGGGTTCGGGGTGGGTTATATATAGAATAACAGATACCCGGGAGTGAGTTGATGCAATCAATATTACCTTTCTTTGTGTTGCCAGGGGTGAAGGTGCCTATTCGGATGGTGCTTCGAGCTGTATCAGCCTCCGTTCTGAGTTTGGATTGGTTCCCCAGCCCAGACAATGTGAAGCAATATTGGATACTCTATGGTCCTTTGACAGGTGGTTCCGTCCGTGCTCTGGATGTGAATGGGAGGGAGAGCGGTGTGTTCTTGCGGGGTCTGAGTCCCAACACCACCTACCTCATCAACATCTCCGTCCTCTACACGTCGGGCAGAAGGACATCTTTCTCAATCTCTGGGAAAACCCTCCCAGGTACTGGAGCCCGTCCCTTCTTAACAATTCTGTGCAACGCCACATCGATATGTCATACTTGACTTTGGAAGGGCTTCACTGAAGTTTGAATCTGATACAAATTCAATCCCAAAACCGATAGGGAGGTATCAGGGAGCGATGAGCACCATCTTAATAAAGAGGCTGCTTTTAAGGAGTGTCTTGGGGGAAAGTGAAAGGGAGAGAGAGTGAGGCGGTTATAGAAATAGGGAGGGATTTAGGGGCTGGAGGAGGTTACAGAGATAGGGAGGGTTGTATTGGCTGGGGAAGTTACAGAGATGGGGAGGTTGTAGTGGCTGGGGAAGTTACAGAGTTGGGGAGGGGTGTAGTGCTGAAGGAGGTTACAGAGATAGGGAGGGGTGTAGGGGCTGGAGGAGGTTACAGAGATGGAGGGGTGTAGGGCTGGAGGAGGTTACAGAGATAGGGAGGAGTGTAGCGGCTGGAGGAGGTTACAGAGATAGGGAGGGGTATTGGGGCTGGGGAAGTTACAGAGATAAGGAGGGGTGTAAGGGCTGGGGGCTGTTGCCGAGGTGGGGAGGGTTAACAGGGCTGGGGGGTGTTGTCAGGTGGGTAGGGTTATAGGAGCTGAGGGGCGTTATAGGGACTGGGGGCGGTTGCCGAGGTGGGGAGGGTTATAGGGGCTGGGGGAGGGTTATAGGGGCTGGGGGCGGTTGCTGAGGTGGGGAGGGTTATAGGGGCTGGGGGTGGTTGCCGAGGTGGGGAGGGTTATAGGGGCTGGGGGTGGTTGCCGAGGTGGGGAGGGTTATAGGGGCTGGGGGAGGGTTATAGGGGCTGGGGGCGGTTGCTGAGGTGGGGAGGGTTATAGGGGCTGGGGGTGGTTGCCGAGGTGGGGAGGGTTATAGGGGCTGGGGGTGGTTGCCGAGGTGGGGAGGGTTATAGGGGCTGGGGGAGGGTTATAGGGGCTGAGGGCGTATATCAGGTGGGGAGGGGTATAGGGCTGGGGGTGGTTGCCGAGGTGGGGAGGGGTATAGGGGCTGGGGGTGGGTTATAGGGGCTGGGGGCGTATGTCAGGTGGGGAGGGGTATAGGGGCTGGGGGTGGTTGCTGAGGTGGGGAGGGGTATAGGGACTGGGGGTGGTTGCCGAGGTGGGGAGGGGTATAGGGGCTGGGGGTTGTTGCCGAGGTGGGGAGGGGTATAGGGGCTGGGGGTGGTTGCCGAGGTGGGGAGGGGTATGATGATGGTTTACTCAATCCTCAGGACTAATCCATTCTCAACTCTTTCTCATTCCAGAATTTGATGTGACAACAAAATGGCCTCTCGCGCCTTTGACCACACTGTTAGGATTCTCCATCAGACTGGAAGATAGTGGGATGCTCCCTGTTACCCGCTCTGCCCCTGATACCTCTCTTCCAGCTGGCTACCCTACCCCTGCCAACCCAGATGACAACTCGCCCACAGTCGGTCTGCCTCGAGACACCCTGTGGCCCAGTCCGACCACAATCTCTCTTACCCAGAGCCATGGCCCAGCATGGGGACAAGGCCACTCACTAATGCCCTCCTCCTGTGCCTCAGAGCCACCCCTTAGGACATCCCCAACCCTTTCAGCAGTGGGGAGTCAGGGGGGAGAACTACCCTTATGCACAACTCTGGCTGCCCAGCAACCCACCTTGCCACCTTTAATGGCATCGGAAGGCCCTGCCCTAGCGCTAGCCACATTGGCATCTCCAAATGGCCACAAAACAGTGGCATCGTCCAGAGTGACAACTTCTGGAGGTCAACAATCAATGCCAACTTCAATATTGACTTCTCCAGATGGTCAACAACCAATGCTAGCCTCAATAATGACTTCTCCAGGTGGTCAACAACCAATGCCAACCTCAATATTGTCTTCTCCAGATGGTCAACAACCAATGCCAACCTCAATATTGGCTTCTCCAGATGGTCAACAATCAAGGCCAACTTCAACATTAATCTCTTTGAATGGTCAATCAATGCCAACTTCAATATTGACCTCTTCAGATGGTCAGCAATCAAGGCCAACTTCAATATTAATCTCTTTGAATGGTCAATCAATGCCAACTTCAATATTGACCTCTACAGATGGTCAACAATCAATGCCAACTTCAATATCGACTTCTCCAGATGGTCAACAATCAATGCCAACTTCAAGATTAACTTCTCCAGATGATCAACAATCAATGCAAGCTTCAATATTGACCTCATCAAATGGTCAGCAATCAAGGCCAACTTCAATATTAACCTCTTTGAATGGTCAATCAATGCCAACATCAATATTGACCTCTCCAAATGGTCAACAACCAACGCCAACTTCAATATTGACCCCTGCAGATGGTCAATCAATGCCAACTTCAATATTGACCTCTACAGATAGTCAATCAATGCCAACTTCAATATTGACCTCTACAGATGGTCAACAATCAATGCCAACTTCAATATCGACTTCTCCAGATGGTCAACAATCAATGCCAACTTCAAGATTAACTTCTCCAGATGATCAACAATCAATGCAAGCTTCAATATTGACCTCATCAAATGGTCAGCAATCAAGGCCAACTTCAATATTAACCTCTTTGAATGGTCAATCAATGCCAACATCAATATTGACCTCTCCAAATGGTCAACAACCAACGCCAACTTCAATATTGACCCCTGCAGATGGTCAATCAATGCCAACTTCAATATTGACCTCTACAGATAGTCAATCAATGCCAACTTCAATATTGACCTCTACAGATGGTCAACAATCAATGCCAACTTCAATATCGACTTCTCCAGATGGTCAACAATCAATGCCAACTTCAAGATTAACTTCTCCAGATGATCAACAATCAATGCAAGCTTCAATATTGACCTCATCAAATGGTCAGCAATCAAGGCCAACTTCAATATTAACCTCTTTGAATGGTCAATCAATGCCAACATCAATATTGACCTCTCCAAATGGTCAACAACCAACGCCAACTTCAATATTGACCCCTGCAGATGGTCAATCAATGCCAACTTCAATACTGACCTCTTCAAATGGTGAACAACAAATGCCAACTTCAATATTGACCTCTCCAGGTAGTCAGTCAATGCCAACTTCAATACTGACCTCTTCAAAAGGTGAACAACAAATGCCAACTTCAATATTGACATCTTTTAACGGTCAATCAATGCCAACTTCAGTATTGACTTCTCCAGATAGTCCATCAATGCCAACTTCAATACTGACCTCTTCAAATGGTGAAAAACCAATGCCAACTTCAATGTTGAACTCTTTGAATGATCAATCAATGCTAATTTCAATATTGACCTCTGCAGATGGTCAACAAACAAAGCCAATTTCAATATTAACCTCTGCAGATGATCAATCAATGCCAACTACAATATTGATCTCCACAGGTGATCAACAGACAACACCTTCCTCATTAACATCGCTACATGCCTATCCACGCACAACTGGATTGACAACTCCAAAAGCTCATCAAACGCCTTCAGCAGCTCCCTCAACTGGGCCCCAGGCCGCTTCTCTAACAGAACGTCCTGGGGGGTTGCCCGCAGGGGAGGGGCTGCATTCTGTAGGGAGGCCGTACACCACTGAGCCCACAGACACGCAGCGTCCCCCGATAAGAGGTCCCCATCCTGGCGAGGAAGCCCGAGAAATCAGGGTGATGAAGCCAATGGCAGGAACCCTCCCCCGGAACTCAAGAACGAGAGGGGGGCCTCCCGTTACCCATTTGCCGATGCGCCGCCCCAAGGCAGAGAGACCCAGAAGGCCTGGTTGGGGGTGGACCCTCCCAGTCACCATTCAGGCCCAGGGGAGCTGGCAGGAGGAGGAGAAGAGGACAAGGGGAAGGCCTCTACCCGCACCCCGAGGGCTCATGCTGACCGACGCCACGCCCACCACCTTGGTGGCCTCGTGGAGGCCCTCCCGGGGGAGGGTCCTGGGCTACCTCCTGCGCCGCACTGGGGTCGGGGGTGAAGGGTCAGAGGTCAGGCTGCCAAGTCACGTCCACCAGGTCACCTACAGACACCTCAAACCCGGCACCCAGCAAAGGGTCTGCTTGAGAGCAATCTACCTTCGTGGGACGAGTCAGGCACTGTGTGCGAGGGGGAACACAGCAAAAGGTGAGGTGGGGGCTGAGAGTGGGGAGGGGGGAAGCAATATCTCGGGTAGCAACTGCAGAGAGAACATTGGATTGAGAGAGAGGGAGAGATGTAGGAGGGTGCCAACTGGGAGGAGGTAGGTGTGAGGGTTAATCCCCCCTCCCTCCTCCGATAGGGGAAGGGGCTGCCTGGTGTGTGTAACTGGGAGGAGGTGGGTGTGGGGGTTAATCCCCCTCCCTCCGATAGGGGAAGGGGCTGCCTGGTGTGTGTAACTGGGAGGAGGTGGGTGAGAGGGTTAATCCCCCTCCCTCCGATAGGGGAAGGGGCTGCCTGGTGTGTGTAACTGGGAGGACGTGGGTGAGAGGGTTAATCCCCCTCCGATAGGGGAAGGGGCTGCCTGGTGTGTGTAACTGGGAGGAGGTGAGGGGGTTAATCCCCCTCCGATAGGGGAAGGGGCTGCCTGGTGTGTGTGACTGGGAGGAGGTGAGTGGGTTAATCCCCTCCGATAGGGGAAGGGGCTGCCTGGTGTGTGTAACTGGGAGGAGGTGGGTGAGAGGGTTAATCCCCCTCCGATAGGGGAAGGGGCTGCCTGGTGTGTGTAACTGGGAGGAGGTGGGTGGGAGGGTTAATCCCCCCCCTCCCTCCGATAGGGGAAGGGGCTGCCTGGTGTGTGTAACTGGGAGGAGATGAGGGGGTTAATCCCCCTCCGATAGGGGAAGGGGCTGCCTGGTGTGTGTGACTGGGAGGAGGTGAGTGGGTTAATCCCCTCCGATAGGGGAAGGGGCTGCCTGGTGTGTGTAACTGGGAGGAGGTGGGTGAGGGGGTTAATCCCCCTCCGATAGGGGAAGGGGCTGCCTGGTGTGTGTAACTGGGAGGAGGTGGGTGAGGGGGTTAATCCCCCTCCGATAGGGGAAGGGGCTGCCTGGTGTGTGTAACTGGGAGGAGGTGGGTGAGGGGGTTAATCCCTCTCCGATAGGGGAAGGGGCTGCCTGGTGTGTGTAACCGGGAGGAGGTGGGTGAGAGGGTTAATCCCCTCCTCCCTCCGATAGGGGAAGGGGCTGCCTGGTGTGTGTAACTGGGAGGAGGTGGGTGAGAGGGTTAATCCCCCTCCGATAGGGGAAGGGGCTTGGAGTGTGTAACTGGGAGGAGGTGGGTGAGAAGGTTAATCCCCCTCCCTCCGATAGGGGAAGGGGCTGCCTGGTGTGTGTAACTGGGAGGAGGTGGGTGAGAGGGTTAATCCCCCCTCCCTCCGATAGGGGAAGGGTCTGCCTGGTGTGTGTAACTGGGAGGAGGTGGGTGAGGGGGTTAATCCCCCTCCGAGAGGGGAAGGGGCTGCCTGGTGTGTGTATCTGGGAGGAGGTGGGGGAGAGGGTTAATCCCCCTCCGATAGGGGAAGGGGCTGCCTGGTGTGTGTAACTGGGAGGAGGTGGGTGAGGGGGTTAATCCCCCTCCGATAGGGGAAGGGGCTGCCTGGTGTGTGTAACTGGGAGGAGGTGGGTGAGGGGGTTAATCCCCCTCCGATAGGGGAAGGGGCTGCCTGGTGTGTATAACTGGGAGGAGGTGGGTGAGAGGGTTAATCCCCCTCCGATAGGGGAAGGGGCTGCCTGGTGTGTGTAACTGGGAGGAGGTGGGTGAGGGGGTTAATCCCCCTCCGATAGGGGAAGGGGCTGCCTGGTGTGTGTAACTGGGAGGAGGTGGGTGAGAGGGTTAATCCCCCTCCGATAGGGGAAGGGGCTGCCTGGTGTGTGTAACTGGGAGGAGGTGGGTGAGGGGGTTAATCCCCCTCCGATAGGGGAAGGGGCTGCCTGGTGTGTGTAACTGGGAGGAGGTGGGTGAGAGGGTTAATCCCCCTCCGATAGGGGAAGGGGCTGCCTGGTGTGTGTAACTGGGAGGAGGTGGGTGAGAGGGTTAATGGTCCCTCTGGTGGGCATTGAGGGGGACGAGGGTAGTGGGAATGGCAGAGTTCTCTTAACCCAAGCTAGATTAACCCACAGCACGCAGCGTCCCCCGATAAGAGGTCCCCATCCTGGCGAGGAAGCCCGAGAAAGCAGGGTGATGAAGCCAATGGCAGGAACCCTCCCCCGGAACTCAAGAACGAGAGGGGGGCCTCCCGTTACCCATTTGCCGATGCGCCGCCCCAAGGCAGAGAGACCCAGAAGGCCTGGTTGGGGGTGGACCCTCCCAGTCACCATTCAGGCCCAGGGGAGCTGGCAGGAGGAGGAGAAGAGGACAAGGGGAAGGCCTCTACCCGCACCCCGAGGGCTCATGCTGACCGACACCACGCCCACCACCTTGGTGGCCTCGTGGAGGCCCTCCCGGGGGAGGGTCCTGGGCTACCTCCTGCGCCGCACTGGGGTCGAGGGTGAGGGGTCAGAGGTCAGGCTGCCAAGTCACGTCCACCAGGTCACCTACAGACACCTCAAACCCGGCACCCAGCAAAGGGTCTGCTTGAGAGCAATCTACCTTCGTGGGACAAGTCAGGCACTGTGTGCGAGGGGGAACACAGCAAAAGGTGAGGTGGGGGCTGAGAGTGGGGAGGGGGGAAGCAATATCTCGGGTAGCAACTGCAGAGAGAACATTGGATTGAGAGAGAGGGAGAGATGTAGGAGGGTGCCAACTGGGAGGAGGTAGGTGTGAGGGTTAATCCCCCCTCCCTCCTCCGATAGGGGAAGGGGCTGCCTGGTGTGTGTAACTGGGAGGAGGTGGGTGAGAGAGTTAATCCCCCCTCCGATAGGGGAAGGGGCTGCTGTGTGTGTAACTGGGAGGAGGTGGGTGAGGGGGTTAATCCCCCCTCCCTCCTCCGATAGGGTTAGGGGCTGCCTGGTGTGTGTAACTGGGAGGAGGTGGGTGTGGGGGTTAATCCCCCCTCCGATAGGGGAAGGGGCTGCCTGGTGTGTGTAACTGGGAGGAGGTGGGTGAGGGGGTTAATCCCCCTCCGATAGGGGACGGGGCTGCTGATGTGTAACTGGGAGGAGGTGGGTGAGGGGGTTAATCCCCCCTCCCTCCTCCGATAGGGGAAGGGGCTGCCTGGTGTGTGTAACTGCGAGGAGGTGGGTGAGAGAGTTAATCCCCCCTCCGATAGGGGAAGGGGCTGCTGTGTGTGTAACTGGGAGGAGGTGGGTGAGGGGGTTAATCCCTCCTCCCTCCTCCGATAGGGTTAGGGGCTGCCTGGTGTGTGTAACTGGGAGGAGGTGGGTGTGGGGGTTAATCCCCCCTCCGATAGGGGAAGGGGCTGCCTGGTGTGTGTAACTGGGAGGAGGTGGGTGAGGGGGTTAATCCCCCCTCCCTCCGATAGGGGAAGGGGCTGCCTGGTGTGTGTAACTGGGAGGAGGTGGGTGAGGGGGTTAATCCCCCCTCCCTCCGATAGGGGAAGGGGCTGCCTGGTGTGTGTAACTGGGAGGAGGGGGTAAGAGGGTTAATCCCCCTCCGATAGGGGAAGGGGCTGCCTGGTGTGTGTAACTGGGAGGAGTTGGGTGAGAGGGTTAATCCCCCTCCGATAGGGGAAGGGGCTGCCTGGTGTGTGTAACTGGGAGGAGGTGGGTGAGAGGGTTAATCCCCCCCCTCCCTCCGATAGGGGAAGGGGCTGCCTGGTGTGTGTAACTGGGAGGAGGTGGGTGAGAGGGTTAATCCCCCTCCGATAGGGGAAGGGGCTGCCTGGTGTGTGTAACTGGGAGGAGGTGGGTGAGGGGGTTAATCCCCCTCCGATAGGGGAAGGGGCTGCCTGGTGTGTGTAACTGGGAGGAGGTGGGTGAGAGGGTTAATCCCCTCCGATAGGGGAAGGGGCTCCCTGGTGCGTGTACGTGGGAGGAGGTGGCTGAGAGGGTTAATCCCCCTCCCTCCGATAGGGGAAGGGGCTGCCTGGTGTGTGTAACTGGGAGGAGGTGGGTGAGAGGGTTAATCCCCCTCCGATAGGGGAAGGGGCTGCCTGGTGTGTGTAACTGGGAGGAGGTGGGTGAGAGGGTTAATCCCCTCCGATAGGGGAAGGGGCTGCCTGGTGTGTGTAACTGGGAGGAGGTGGGTGAAAGGATTAATCCCCGCTCTGATCGGGTAGAATTCATAATTCATAAAGGGCTAGGGAATGTTAGACAGAGTTTTTGGGAATGTCAGGGAAAGAGTTAGGGAAAGTTAGGGAGAGTTAGGGCAAGTTCGAGAGAGTTTTAGGGAAAGTTAGAAAGAGTTTTAAGGAAAGTTAGAGAGAATTAGAGGTAAAGTTTGGGAAAGTTGGAGAGAGTTTGGGATAGTTTTGGAAAGTCAGAGAGAGTGAGGTAAAGAGTTAGGTAAGGTTAGAGAGAATTAGGGAAGGAGTTTGCTGTGCAGCCCCAAGGGGCCAGATGGCCTACTCCTGCTCCTAGTTCTTCTGAGTTAGGGACAGTTAGAGATAGTGAGGCAAAGAGTTCAGGACAGTTAGAGATAGTGAGGCAAAGAGTTCAGGACAGTTAGAGATAGTGAGGCAAAGAGTTCAGGACAGTTAGAGATAGTGAGGCAAAGAGTTCAGGACAGTTAGAGATAGTGAGGCAAAGAGTTCAGGACAGTTAGAGATAGTGAGGCAAAGGGTTCAGGACAGTTAGAGATAGTGAGGCAAAGGGTTCAGGACAGTTAGAGATAGTGAGGCAAAGAGTTCAGGACAGTTAGAGATAGTGAGGCAAAGGGTTCAGGACAGTTAGAGATAGTGAGGCAAAGAGTTCAGGACAGTTAGAGATAGTGAGGCAAAGAGTTCAGGACAGTTAGAGATAGTGAGGCAAAGAGTTCAGGACAGTTAGAGATAGTGAGGCAAAGAGTTCAGGACAGTTAGAGAGTGAGAGAGGAACAAAATGCCAGTTTTGATTAACTGCTATAAATTATTCCTGTTTGATCTTACAGACATTGTACCCGGACCTATCCTGTGCCCCCCTCCAGCCTGGCATTGAACTGTCCATGTGCTGCCACGGTGATTGTGAATCCCAATCTTCTCCCGATGGAGCCTTGATCTTTTCCCGGCATCCAGCGCTGAACGCCAGCAAAGACTGTGGAGCAGGAGCGAACATTCCGTAGCGTATGCATGGACCGGTGACTTCTAATTACTCTGGACAGGGAGACGGGGCTGCACAGGGATGGATCAGGGAGAAGGTTCCCAGTTATTGCTGGACCCCCCCAGGAGAGAGGCTTGTTTGGGTCGCCCCAGGATTTCACCCATCCCGAAAGCACCACATTCACTGCAACCCAATCTCCAACTCCTCGCATCCTCCCAAACACACTGATGATTGCTGACAATACACGGATAGGATCTGGATTGAGTGAGGATCAGGATTGAGTCAGGATCTGGATCGACATTGAGTTGGCAGTGGGATTGATTCAGGATCACGATTGAGTCAGGAATCCGTAGTGTGTCAGAATTAGGTTAGAGTCGGGATCCTGATTGAGAGTGGGTTAGGATCAGGATTAAGTCTGGATTGGCATTGAGTGGATTGATTCAGGATCAGGATTGAGTAGGGATTAGGATTGGGTTTTGAGTCAGGATCCAGATTAAGATTGAGTCAGGATCAGGATGGGGATTGAGTCGGGATCCGGATTGAGATTGATTCGTGTTCAGGATTGGGATTGAGTTAGGAACAGGATCGGGATTAAGTCATAATCTTGATTGAGTCAGCATCAGGATCTGATTTAGTCAGGATCAGGATCGGGACTGAGTCAGGATCAGGATCGGGATTGAGTCCGGATCAGGATTGACTCAGGATGAGGTTTGACTCGGGATCAGGATTGAATTGGGATTGAGACAGTATAAGGATTGTGTCAGGATAACAATTGGAAGTGGAGATCAGGGTTGATTCAGGATCAGGATTGTGTTGGGATTGGGATTGAGTCGGGATCCGGATTGAGTTGGGATAAGGATCAGAATTGAGTCGGAATCAGGATATGCATTGAGTTGGGATCAGGATTGAATCAGGATCAGGATTGGGATTGAGTTAGGATCTGCATTGAGTTGGGATCAAGATCCGGATCGAGTTAGGATCATGATTGAGTCGGGATCAGAATCAGGATTGAGTCGGGATATGTATTGAGTTGGGATCAAGATTGAGCTAAATTCAGGATTGAGTTGTGATCAGGATTGAGTCAGGATTAGGATGGGTTAAATCGGGATAAGGATCAGGATTGAGTTGGGATCAGGATTGGGATCGAGTCGGGTTCAGGGTTGAATTGGGATTAGGATTGGTATTCAGTGAAGATCAGGATTGAGTTGGAATCAGGATCGGGACTGAGTCGGGATCAGGACTAAGTCAGGGTCAGGATTTAGTTGTGATCAGGATCGGGATTGACTCAGGATTAGGATTGAGTCTGGATTAGGATCCTGACTGAGTCAGGACAGGGATTTATCCGGGAACAGGATCGGGTTTGAGTCGGAATCAGGATCAAGATTGAGAATCAGGATTAAGTCAGGATCGGGATTGACTTGAGATCAGGATTGAGTCATGATCAGGATTGAGTTGGGTTCAGGATCCGGACTGAGTCGGGATACAGATTTAGCTGGGATTAGGATCGGAACTGAGTCGGGATCAGGATTTCAATTGGGTCAAGAGCAGGATTGAGTCGGGATCCAGATTGGGATCAAATTGGGATCAGGATTAAGTCATGAACACAATTAGGATTGAGTGGAGATCGGGATTTATTCAGTATCTGGATCGAGTTGGCACCGTGATTGAGTCGGGATCAGTATCTGGAGTTGGGTCATGATCAGGATTGGGATTGAGTCATGATCAGGATTGAGTTGGGCAAGGGCAGCACGGTGGCCTAGTGGTTAGCACAACCGCCTCACGGCGCTGAGGTCCCAGGTTCGATCCCGGCTCTGGGTCACTGTCCGTGTGGAGTTTGCACATTCTCCCCATGTCTGCGTGGGTTTTGCCCCCACAACCCAAAATGTGCAGAGTAGGTGGATTGGCCACGCTAAATTGCCCCTTAATTGGAAAAAATAATTGGGTAAACTAAATTTATAAAACAAAAAGGATTGAGTTGGGCCCAGGACTGGGATTCCCTGTCAGGGAACAAAGAAAGGGCAGCACGGTGGCCTAGTGGTTAGCACAACCGACTCATGGCGCCGAGGTCCCAGGTTCGATCCCGGCTCTGGGTCACTGTCCGTGCGGGGTTTGTACATTCTCCCCGTGTTTACGTGGGTTTCGCCCCCACAACCCAAAGATGTGCAGGGTAGGTGGATTGACCACGCTAAATTCCCCCTTATGAAAAAGTGAATTTCATTTTGCCAGGAACAAGTGCAGAAAATAATGAAAAATTCTAATGGGAGGCTGGCATTTACATCTACAGGATTGGAGTGTAAAGTCACAGGGGTGATGCTGCAGCGAAACAAAACCTTGGTTAATCCTGACCTGGAGTCACTGGGAGCAGTTCTGGGCACCACACCTTAGGAAGAATAAGTTGGCCTTGGAGGGGGGGCAATATAGGATAACTAAAACAATACCCCACAATACCTGGACTACAGCCTTAAGTTACGAGGAGAGATTACACAAATTATGCCTGCTTACATGAGAATTTAGAGGTTTAAGGGATGATCTGATTGAAGTTTTAAGATATTAACTGGGAAAGACGGGGTAGATAAAGATAAACTATTTCCACTGGCTGTAGATTCTAAAGCAAGGAGGCAGAGTCTAATAATTAGCACTAGACTGTTCAGCATAGAAAAATAGACGGCAGCACGGAAGCATAGTGGACAGCACAGTTGCTTCACAGCTCCGGGGTCCCATGTTTGTTCCCGGCTTGGGTCACTGTCTGTGCGGAGTCTGTACATTCTCCCCGTGTTTGCGTGGGTTTCCTCCGGGTGCTCCGGTTTCCTCCCACAGTCCAAAGACATGCAGGTTAGGTGGATTGGCCATGATAAATTCCTCTTGGTGTCCAAAAAGGTTAGGTGGGGTTGCGGGGATAGGGTGGAGGCGTGGGCTTGGGTAGGGTGCTCTTTCAATGGCCGGTGCAGATTCGATGGGCCGAATGGCCTCCTTCTTCTCGGTAAATTCTATGATTCTGTGAGGCAGGATCAAGATTGAGTCAGGATTGGGATTGAATCAGCAGCAGTGTGGAGTTGGGGTCAGGATTAGGATTGAGTCCGTATCAAGATCAGGATTGAGTTGGGAACAGGATCGGGATTGAGTCAGGATCAGGATTGAATCGGATAAGGATTGAGTCAGAATAAGGATTGTAATTGAGTCAGTATTAGGATCAGGACTGAGTCCGGATCAGGATTGAGCTAGGATCAGGATCTGCATTGGGTCGGTATCAGTATTGAGTTGGGATCAGGATTGAGTCGGGATCAGGATCAGAATTGCATTCGGTTCAGGACTGAGTCAGTATCATGGTTAGGATTGGGATTGAATCAGGATCGGGATTGAGTCTGGATCAGGATTGAGTCAGGATCAAGATCGGGATTGCATCAAAATCGGGATTGAGTTGGGATCAGGATTAATTCAGAATCAGGATCGAGATAGAATCGAGGTCAGGATCGGGATTTAGCCAGGATCTGGATTGAGTCGACACCAGGATCGGGATTGAGTCGGAATTAGGATCGGGATTGAGTGGGATCAGGACTGAATCGGGTTCTAGATCACTACTGAGTTGGAATCAGGATTGATCGGAATCAGGACTGAGTCAGGAATATAATCGAGATTTAGTCGGTACCAGGATCGAGATAGAGCCAGTACCAGGATCGGGATAGAGTTGGGATCGGGATTGAATCAGGATCAGGATTCAGTCAGGATCAGGATGGATTCGGGTCAGGATCGGGATTGATCCAGGATCGGGATTGATCCAGAATCGGGTTTGAGTCGGGACCAAGGGAAAGTCAGGATCTGTCTCTCTGTCTCCCTCTTTGAATCTCCACCTCTCTCGGCACTCTCTTGTTCTCTGTCTCTCTCTGTCTCTGCCTGTCTGCCTGTCTGGCTGTCTCTCTCTCTCTCTCTCTGACTCCCTTACTCTCTGTTTCTTTCGGTCTCTCTCTCTCTTTCTGTCTCCATGTTTCTGTGTCTTTCTGACTCTCTCTCTTCTCTCTCTTTCTCTTTCTCTCTACTTGTCTCTCCCCCTCTGTCTGTCTCTGTCTGTCTCTCTCTCTCTGTCTGCCTCTGTCCGTCTGATTATCAGGATTTACTGTTTCCCATCAGACGCCTGTTTGGATTCCAGCTGTTCCCGGAAATGGGAGTCTGGAAACATTTTAAGCTTGTTTGGACATGGAATTCGACTATTGGTATCACAGAACAAGCAAGCTCCAGGATTGCGAGCAGGAGCGAGAGAGAGAGACAGAGAGAGGCAGTGAGAGAGAAAGAGACATCAAGAGAGAGAGAAAGGGAGAGAGACAGAGAGAGAGAAAGAGACAGCGAGAGAGAGAAAGGGAGAGAGAGAGAGACACAGAGAGAACTGAGAGACAGAGAGAGAGAGAGACAGAGACAGAGAGAGAGAAAGAGAAAGGGATAAAGAGAGACAGGCAGAGAGTGAGAGAGAGGGAGAGAGAGAAGTGAGAGACAGAGAGAGGCAGTGAGAGAGAAAGAGACGGCGAGAGAGAAAGAAAGAGAGAGACAGAGAGAGAAGTGGGAGAGAGAGAGAGACAGAGAGAGAAGTGAGAGACAGCGAGAGAGAGAGAGACAGAGAGAGAGAGACAGAGAGAGGCAGTGAGTGAGAAAGAGACAGCGAGAGAGAGAGAGAAAGGGACAGAGAGAGAGAGACAGAGAGAGAGAGAGAGAGACAGAGAGAGAAGTGAGAGACAGAGAGAGAGAGATAGACAGAGAGAGAGAGAGAAAGAGATCAAGAGAGACAGGCAGAGAGTGTGTGTGAGAGAGAGAGAGGCACGGAGAGAGACAGAGTGAAGCAAATGTTTGGGAAGTGTAGGGGAGGGAAATGGGCAGAGAGGGAAGGAGAGAGAGTGTGACATAATAAGGAGGGGGATGGAGAGATGGATACAAAATTGGAAAAAAGGAGAGGAACCACATCAGACACAATATCACACAAAAACTTAAAGTCATTCCATCTGCCAGTGTTTCACTGTCAGAGCCACAGCTAGTATATTACTTGATTATATTTCTGTATTAAATATATCATCAATAATTAAAGGCAACAATTAAAAATAAATAGTCAAGACTTTGTAACCCACAGTGAGACATATACACTCACAGACTCCACACACACTGACTCTCACTGGGGTACGGGTTCCACACACACTGACTCTCACTGGGGTACGGGTTCCACACACACTGACTCTCACTGGGGTACGGGTTCCACACACACTGACTCTCACTGGGGTACGGCTCCCACACACACTGACTCTCACTGGGGTACGGGTCCCACACACACTGACTCTCACTGGGGTACGGCTCCCACACACACTGACTCTCACTGGGGTACAGGTTCCACACACACTGACTCTCACTGGGGTACGGGTTCCACACACACTGACTCTCACTGGGGTACGGCTCCCACACACACTGACTCACACTGGGGTACGGGTTCCACACACACTGACTCTCACTGGGGTACGGGTTCCACACACACTGACTCTCACTGGGGTGGGGGTCCCACACACACTGACTCTCACTGGGGTACGG
This sequence comes from Scyliorhinus canicula, assembly GCF_902713615.1. Lineage (NCBI taxonomy): Eukaryota > Metazoa > Chordata > Chondrichthyes > Carcharhiniformes > Scyliorhinidae > Scyliorhinus > Scyliorhinus canicula. The sequence goes on from NC_052161.1 coordinate 87,571,993, forward strand.
CTCCCACACACACTGACTCTCACTGGGGTACGGGTTACACACACACTGACTCTCACTGGGGTACGGGTCCCACAATGACTCTCACTGGGGTACGGCTCCCACACACTGACTCTCACTGGGGTACGGGTTCCACACACACTGACTCTCACTGGGGTACAGGTTCCACACACACTGACTCTCACTGGGGGATGGACCCCACACACACTGACTCTCACTGGGGTATGGGTTCCACACACACTGACTCTCACTGGGGTACGGCTCCCACACACACTGACTCTCACTGGGGTACGGGTTCCACACACACTGACTCTCACTGGGATACGGGTTCCACACACACTGACTCTCACTGGGGTACGGCTCCCACACACACTGACTCTCACTGGGGTACGGCTCCCACACACACTGACTCTCACTGGGGTACGGGTTCCACACACACTGACTCTCACTGGGGTACGGGGTCCACACACTGACTCTCACTGGGGAACGGGTTCTACACACACTGACTCTCACTGGGGTACGGGTCCCACACACACTGACTCTCACTGGGGGATGGACCCCACACACACTGACCCTCACTGGGGTACGAGTTCCACACACACTGACTCTCACTGGGGTACAGCTCCCACACACACTGACTCTCACTGGGGTACGGGTCCCACACACACTGACTCTCACTGGGGGATGGACCCCACACACACTGACTCTCACTGGGGTACGGCTCCCACACACACTGACTCTCACTGGGGTACGGGTTCCACACACACTGACTCTCACTGGGGTACGGGTTCCACACACTGACTCTCACTGGGGTACGGGTTCCACACACACTGACTCTCACTGGGGTACGGGTTCCACACACACTGACTCTCACTGGGGTACAGGTTCCACACACACTGACTCTCACTGGGGTACGGGTTCCACACACACTGACTCTCACTGGGGTACGGGTTCCACACACACTGACTCTCACTGGGGTACGGCTCCCACACACACTGACTCTCACTGGGGGATGGACCCCACACACACTGACTCTCACTGGGGTACGGGTTCCACACACACTGACCCTCACTGGGGTATGGCTCCCACACACACTAACTCTCACTGGGGTACGGGTCTCACACACACTGACTCTCACTGGGGGATGGACCCCACACACACTGACTCTCACTGGGGTACGGGTCACACACACTGACTCTCACTGGGGTATGGCTCCCACACACACTGACTCTCACTGGGGTATGGGTCTCACACACACTGACTCTCACTGGGGTACGGGTTCCACACACACTGACTCTCACTGGGGGATGGACCCCACACACACTGACTCTCACTGGGGTACGGCTCCCACACACACTGACTCTCACTGGGGTACGGGTCCCACACACACTGACTCTCACTGGGGTATGGGTCCCACACACACTGACTCTCACTGGGGTACGGGTTCCACACAAACTGACTCTCACTGGGGTACGGGTTCCACACACACTGACTCTCACTGGGGTACGGGTTCCACACACACTGACTCTCACTGGGGTACGGCTCCCACACACACTGACTCTCACTGGGGTACGGGGTCCACACACACTGACTCTCACTGGGGGATGGACCCCACACGCACTGACTCTCACTGGGGTACGGCTCCCACACACACTGACTCTCACTGGGGTACGGGTTCCACACACACTGACTCTCACTGGGGTACGGGTATCACACACACTGACTCTCACTGGGATACAGGTCCCACACACACTGACTCTCACTGGGGTATGGGTCCCACACACACTGACTCTCACTGGGGGATGGACCCCACACACACTCACTCTCACTGGGGTACGGGTCACACACACTGACTCTCACTGGGGTATGGCTCCCACACACACTGACTCTCACTTGGGTACGGGTCTCACACACACTGACTCTCACTGGGGTACGGGTTCCACACACACTGACTCTCACTGGGGTACGGCTCCCACACACACTGACTCTCACTGGGGTACGGGTTCCACACACACTGACTCTCACTGGGGTACGGGTTCCACACATACTGACTCTCACTGGGGTACGGGTTCCCCACACACTGACTCTCACTGGGGTACGGGTTCCACACACACTGACTCTCACTGGGGTACGGGTTCCACACACACTGACTCTGACTCTCACTGGGGTACGGGTTCCACACACACTGACTCTCACTGGGGTACGGGTCCCACACACACCGACTCTCACTGGGGTACGGGTCCCACACACACTGACTCTCACTGGGGTACGGGTCCCACACACACTGACTCTCACTGGGGTACGGGTCCCACACACACTGACTCTCACTGGGGTACGGGTTCCACACACACTGACTCTCACAGGGGTACTGGTTACACACACACTGACTCTCACTGGGGTACAGGTTCCACACACACTGACTCTCACTGGGGTACGGGTCCCACACACACTGACTCTCACTGGGGGATGGACCCCACACACACTGACTCTCACTGGGGTACGGGTTCCACACACACTGACTCTCACTGGGGTACGGGTTCCACACACACTGACTCACTGGGGTATGGGTCTCACACACACTGACTCTCACTGGGGTACGGGTCCCACACACAATGACTCTCACTGGGGTACGGGTCCCACACACAATGACTCTCACTGGGATACAGGTCCCACACACACTGACTCTCACTGGGGTACGTGTTCCACACACACTGACTCTCACTGGGGTACTGGATCCACACACACTGACTCTCACTGGGGTACGGCTCCCACACACACTGACTCTCACTGGGATACAGGTCCCACACACACTGACTCTCACTGGGGTACGGGTTCCACACACACTGACTCTCACTGGGGTACGGGTTCCACACACACTGACTCTCACTGGGATACAGGTCCCACACACACTGACTCTCACTGGGGTACGTGTTCCACACACACTGACTCTCACTGGGGGATGGACCCCACACACTGACTCTCACTGGGGTAGGGGTTCCACACACACTGACTCTCACTGGGGGATGGACCCCACACACACTGACTCTCACTGGGGTACGGCTCCCACACACACTGACTCTCACTGGGGTACGGGTCCCACACACACTGACTCTCACTGGGGTACGGGTTCCACACACACTGACTCTCACTGGGGTACGGGTTCCACACACACTGACTCACTGGGGTATGGGTCTCACACACACTGACTCTCACTGGGGTACGGGTCCCACACACAATGACTCTCACTGGGGTACGGGTCCCACACACAATGACTCTCACTGGGATACAGGTCCCACACACACTGACTCTCACTGGGGTACGTGTTCCACACACACTGACTCTCACTGGGGTACTGGATCCACACACACTGACTCTCACTGGGGTACGGCTCCCACACACACTGACTCTCACTGGGATACAGGTCCCACACACACTGACTCTCACTGGGGTACGGGTTCCACACACACTGACTCTCACTGGGGTACGGGTTCCACACACACTGACTCTCACTGGGATACAGGTCCCACACACACTGACTCTCACTGGGGTACGTGTTCCACACACACTGACTCTCACTGGGGGATGGACCCCACACACTGACTCTCACTGGGGTAGGGGTTCCACACACACTGACTCTCACTGGGGGATGGACCCCACACACACTGACTCTCACTGGGGCACGGCTCCCACACACACTGACTCTCACTGGGGTACGGGTCCCACACACACTGACTCTCACTGGGGTACGGGTCCCACACACACTGACTCTCACTGGGGTACGGGTTCCACACACACTGACTCTCACTGGGGTACGGGTTCCACACACACTGACTCTCACTGGGGTACGGCTCCCACACACACTGACTCTCACTGGGGTACGGATTCCACACACACTGACTCTCACTGGGGTACGGCTCCCACACACACTGACTCTCACTGGGGTACGGGTTCCACACACACTGACTCTCACTGGGGGATGGACCCCACACGCATTGACTCTCACTGGGGTACGGGTTCCACACACACTGACTCTCACTGGGGTACGGGTTCCACACACACTGACTCTCACTGGGGTACGGGTTCCACACACACTGACTCTCACTGGGGTACGGGTACCACACACACTGACTCTCACTGGGATACGGGTCCCACACACACTGACTCTCACTGGGGTACGTGTTCCACACACACTGACTCTCACTGGGGTACGGGTTCCACACACACTGACTCTCACTGGGGTACGGGTTCCACACACACTGACTCTCACTGGGGTAGGGGTTCCACACACACTGACTCTCACTGGGGTATGGCTCCCACACACACTGACTCTCACTGGGGTACGGGTTCCACACACACTGACTCTGACTCTCACTGGGGTACGGGTTCCACACACACTGACTCTCACTGGGGTACGGGTTCCACACACACTGACTCTCACTGGGGTACGGGTTCCACACACACTGACTCTCACCGGGGTACGGGTTACACACACACTGACTCTCACTGGGGTACGGGTTCCACACACACTGACTCTCACTGGGGTACGGGTTCCACACACACTGACTCTCACTGGGGTACGGGTTCCACACACACTGACTCTCACTGGGGTACAGGTTCCACACACACTGACTCTCACTGGGGTACGGGTTCCACACACACTGACTCTCACTGGGGTACGGCTCCCACACACACTGACTGTCACTGGGGTACGGGTTCCACACACACTGACTCTCACTGGGGTAGGTGTTCCACACACACTGACTCTCACTGGGGTATGGCTCCCACACACACTGACTCTCACTGGGGTACGGGTCTCACACACACTGACTCTCACTGGGGTACGGGTCCCACACACACTGACTCTCACTGGGGTGCGGGTTCCACACACACTGACTCTCACTGGGGTACGGGTTCCACACACACTGACTCTCACTGGGGTGCGGGTTCCACACACACTGACTCTCACTGGGGTACGGGTACCACACACACTGACACTCACTGGGGTACGGGTTCCCCACAAACTGACTCTCACTGGGGTACGGGTTCCCCACAAACTGACTCTCACTGGGGTATGGGTTCCACACACACTGACTCTCACTGGGGTACGGGTTCCACACACACTGACTCTCACTGGGGTACGGGTCTCACACACACTGACTCT
>NC_052161.1:87577650-87607612 GCF_902713615.1 Scyliorhinus canicula
ATCAGTGTGTGTGGAACCCGTACCCCAGTGAGAGTCAGTGTGTGTGGGACCTGTATCCCAGTGAGAGTCAGTGTGTGTGATACCCGTACCCCAGTGAGAGTCAGTGTGTGTGGAACCCGTACCCCAGTGAGAGTCAGTGTGTGTGGAACCCGTACCCCAGTGAGAGTCAGTGCGTGTGGGGTCCATCCCCCAGTGAGAGTCAGTGTGTGTGGGAGCCGTACCCCAGTGAGAGTCAGTGTGTGTGGAACCCGTACCCCAGTGAGAGTCAGTGTGTGTGGAACCCGTACCCCAGTGAGAGTCAGTGTGTGTGGGACCCGTACCCCAGTGAGAGTCAGTGTGTGTGGGAGCCGTACCCCAGTGAGAGTCAGTGTGTGTGGGGTCCATCCCCCAGTGAGAGTCAGTGTGTGTGGAACCCATACCCCAGTGAGAGTCAGTGTGTGGGACCCGTATCCCAGTGAGAGTCAGTGTGTGTTGAACCCGTACCCCAGTGAGAGTCAGTGTGTGTGGAACCCGTACCCCAGTGAGAGTCAGTGTGTGTGGAACCCGTACCCCAGTGAGAGTCAGTGTGTGTGACCCGTACCCCAGTGAGAGTCAGTGTGTGTGGGGTCCATCCCCCAGTGAGAGTCAGTGTGTGTGGAACCCGTACCCCAGTGAGAGTCAGTGTGTGTGGAACCCGTACCCCAGTGAGAGTCAGTGTGTGTGGAACCCGTACCCCAGTGAGAGTCAGTGTGTGTGGAACCCGTACCCCAGTGAGAGTCAGTGTGTGTGGGAGCCGTACCCCAGTGAGAGTCAGTGTGTGTGGAACCCGTACCCCAGTGAGAGTCAGTGTGTGTGGAACCCGTACCCCAGTGAGAGTCAGTGTGTGTGGGAGCCGTACCCCAGTGAGAGTCAGTGTGTGTGGAACGCGGACCCCAGTGAGAGTCAGTGTGTGTGGAACCCGTACCCCAGTGAGAGTCAGTGTGTGTGGAACCCGTACCCCAGTGAGGGTCAGTGTGTGTGGAACCCGTACCCCAGTGAGAGTCAGTGTGTGTGGGGTCCATCCCCCAGTGAGAGTCAGTGTGTGTGGGTCCTATCCCCAGTGAGAGTCAGTGTGTGTGGAACCGTACCCCAGTTGAGTCAGTGTGGGTGGAACCCGTACCCAGTGAGAGTCAGTGTATGTGGAACCCGTACCCCAGTGAGAGTCAGTGTGTGTGGAACCCGTACCCCAGTGAGAGTCAGTGTATGTGGAACCCGTACCCCAGTGAGAGTCAGTGTGTGTGGAACCCGTACCCCAGTGAGAGTCAGTGTGTGTGGAACCCGTACCCCAGTGAGAGTCAGTGTGTGTGGAACCCGTACCCCAGTGAGAGTCAGTGTGTGTGGGAGCCGTACCCCAGTGAGGGTCAGTGTGTGTGGAACCCGTACCCCAGTGAGAGTCAGTGTGTGTGGAACCCGTAGCCCAGTGAGAGTCAGTGTGTGTGGAAGCCGTACCCCAGTGAGGGTCAGTGTGTGTGGATCCCGTACCCCAGTGAGAGTCAGTGTGTGTGGAACCCGTACCCCAGTGAGGGTCAGTGTGTGGAACCTGTATCCCAAGGGAGGTGATGGAGAGAGAGACAGAGAGACACACACACACACACACACCTACAAGAACACATATCCACAGAGACACTCATGTGCAGACACGCACGCAGAGACACACGCACAGACACACAGAGATGAGAGAGAGAGAGATCCATCAGTTTAGGCTGTTCCTGTGTGTACGAGAGGTTGCAATGCCAACACCAGCTGTCACCACCCCCTCCATTCCGGGGACTGGGCAGGAATCCAGCAGTTCCTGGCATTTGGAGCTGGGAAACAGCATTGTTTGTGTGAGCGCATGTGTGTATGAGTGAGCGAGTGAGTCTGTGAGTGAATGAATGAGTGAGTGAGTGCAAGATGAATGTAGAAATTTCAGATATATTGTCTTGTCAGTGTTTGGTGAAGTAAGGGTAAAAGTCTATCTTACCGCGTGTTAGACTGCTGCAGTCACGTTTTTAAGAGAATATTGGTTTGAAAGACAACAAAGGTTATGAGAGCCTGAGGTGCAATTAACCGCCAAAAAATCTTGGACTGATGCAACTTTGGTTTGATGAAGGGGATTCCCTGGGGAGTTAATTTGTTTTCAGCTGGGTGGAGCTAGGCATCAGGGTGCTTTGTGAAAGTGTTTTTCAGTTTCAGTTCTAAATCTGACTGAAGCTGAGACCAGGTAAGCAGTTTGTTCTCACTGCACGTCAGTTAAAAGGGATTCGCCGTATTGAAAGCACTGCAGACTTGTCTGAGGACAAGGGGAAGCTCAAATAACCCTGTTGAAAAAGCTTTTGAAGACATACCAGACAGACATTCTGCAGGGGTTTGCACCACAGTCAGATCTGTTTTGTAAAGCAGTATCCAGAGATCTCTTTCTCAAAGATTAACTCTGTAAAGCAAGTAAGTATTCTTCTGGGCCATTGGCATTTAGGGCGGATTGAGAGGTGGGATGGTCTATTTTCTTGTTGTTTAAGTGGGAATAAAGGTAGCAAGTAAGGGTATTGTATTTCACTGTGTTTTTTTTTATACTTTGCTGCGGCATTTATACATCAAACACAACCAGAAACCAAATCAAGCCAACAGGGCCTGCCAATTAAATACCTAACACCCCACTATTCCGCCTCCCCCTTCCCAACCTCCTTTGTTACACCCTCCCATCCACCCCCCCCCCCCCCCCCCCCCCCCGCACCACCACCCCACTCCTGACATCTTAACTATTTTCAAAGAAGTCAATGACCGGCTGCCATCTCCGGGCCAACCCCTCCATAGACCCTGTCAAGGCGAACATTATCTTTTCCAGGCTGAGAAACTCTGACAGGTCACCCACCCACACCCCAGGTTTCGGGGGTCCCGAGACCCCCCATTCTAATAAAATCAGTCACCGTGGCTACCAAGGTGGCAAAGGCCAGGACATCGTTCTCTCCCACCCCCTGGACCCCCGGGTCTTCTGACACTCCAAAAAACGCCACTTCTGGACTCGGGACCACCTTTAGCTTCAGGACCTCTGACATAACGTCGGCGAACCCCTGCCAGAAGCCCCCAAGCTTCGGACAGGCCCAAAACATGTGGACATGATTCGCGGACCACCTGCACACGGCCCACACCCATCCTCCACCCCGTCATAGAACCTGTTCATCCTGGCTACAGTCGTGTGCCGCCCTGTGGACCACCTTGGACTGAATAAGCCTTCACACTCCTCAGGGCCTCCTCCCACAGCCTAGCCTCCACCTCCCTCCCTAACTCTTCCTCCTACTTACGATTCACTACCCCTATCGGGCCTCCCTCCCAGTCCATCAGCCCCTTGTAAATTTCCAACACTCGACCCTCACTTACCCCTGTGTTTGACACCACCTTGTCCCACAGCCCCTGGTCGGCAGGTGGGGAAAGGACGATACCTACTTCCTGACAAAATCCCTCGCCAGTAAATACCGGAACCCATTGCCAGCGGGAAATTCTAATTCCTCCAATGCCCCCAAGCTTGCGTCTTTACAAGAGGCCGCCTCCATCCACTCCCACACCGACCCCGTCCCCACTACCCACTTCCTCACATTAGCTATATTCGCTGCCTGATCGGAGTTCATTCAATTGGGAAGAGCTAACCCGCCCTCCCCCTCGACCCCGCATTGACACACGGACACACACACACAGTGTGAGCATGGACACACGGACACACACACACAGTGTGAGCATGGACACACGGACACACACACACAGTGTGAGCATGGACACACGGACACACACACACAGTGTGAGCATGGACACACACACAGTGTGAGGATGGACACGCACACACACACAGTGTGAGCATGGACACGCACGCACACACAGTGTGAGCATGGACATGCGCGCACACACACACACACACACAGTGTGAGCATGGACACGCACACACACACAGTGTGAGCATGGACACGCACACAGTGTGAGGATGGACACGCACACACACACAGTGTGAGCATGGACACGCACGCACACACAGTGTGAGCATGGACATGCGCGCACACACAGTGTGAGCATGGACACGCACACAGTGTGAGCATGGACACGCACACGCACACAGTGTGGGCATGGACACGCACACACACATGTGTGAGCATGGACACGCACACACACATGTGTGAGCATGGACACGCACACACACACACAGTGTGAGGATGGACACGCACACACACACAGTGTGAGCATGGACACGCACACACACACAGTGTGAGGATGGACACGCACACACACACAGTGTGAGCATGGACACGCACACACACACAGTGTGAGCATGGACACGCACACACACATGTGTGAGCATGGACACACACACACAGTGTGAGGATGGACACGCACACACACACACAGTGTGAGCATGGACACACGGCCACACACACAGTGTGAGCATGGACACGCACACACACATGTGTGCGCATGGACACGCACACACACATGTGTGAGCATGGACACGCACACACACACAGTGTGAGCATGGACACGCACACACGCACAGTGTGAGCATGGACACGCACACAGTGTGAGCATGGACACGCACACGCACACAGTGTGGGCATGGACATGCACACGCACACAGTGTGAACATGGACACGCACATGCACACAGTGTGAGCATGGACACGCACACGCACACAGTGTGAGCATGGACACGCACACGCACACAGTGTGAGCATGGACACGCACACGCACACAGTGTGAGCATGGACACGCACACGCACACAGTGTGAGCATGGACACGCACACGCACACAGTGTGAGCATGCACACACGGACACACACACAGACAGTGTGAGCACGCACAGACGGACACACACACTGTGTTCATGGAGACACACACACACAGTGTGAGCATGGACATGAACACACACAGTGTGAGCATGGACACGCACACACACACAGTGTGAGCATGGAAACGCTCGCACACACAGTGTGAGCATGGACACGCACGCACACACAGTGTGAGCATGGAAACGCACGCACACACAGTGTGAGCACGGACACGCACACACACACAGTGTGAGCATGGACACGCACACACACAATGTGAGCATGGACACGCACACACACACAGTGTGAGCATGGACACGCACGCACACACAGTGTGAGCTTGGACACGCGCACACACACAGTTGGAGCATGGACACGAACGCACACACAGTGTGAGCATGGTCACGAACGCACACACACACAGTGTGAGCATGGACACGCACACACACAGTGTGAGCATGGACACGCACACACACAGTGTGAGCATGGTCACGAACGCACACACACACAGTGTGAGCATGGACACGCACACACACAGTGTGAGCATGGACACGCACACACACACAGTGTGAGCATGGTCACGAACGCACACACACACACAGTGTGAGCATGGACACGCATGCACACACAGTGTGAGCATGGACACGCACGTACACACAGTGTGAGGATGGACACGCACACACACACACAGTGTGAGCATGGACACGCACACACAGTGTGAGCATGGACACGCACACACAGTGTGAGCATGGACACACACACAGTGTGAGCATGGACACGCACACAGTGTGAGCATGGACACGCACACGCACACAGTGTGAGCATGGACACGCACACACACAGTGTGAGGATGGACACGCACACACAGTGTGAGCATGGACACGCACACACACACAGTGTGAGCATGGAAACGCACGCACACACAGTGTGAGCATGGACACGCACACACACAGTGTGAGCATGGACACGCACACACACAGTGTGAGCATGGACACCCACACACACACGCAGTGTGAGCATGGACACGCACACACAGTGTGAGCATGGACACGAACGCACACACAGTGTGAGCATGGACACGCACACACACAGTGTGAGCATGGACACGAACGCACACACAGTGTGAGCATGGACACGCACACACAGTGTGAGCATGGACACGCACGCACACACAGTGTGAGCATGGACACGCACGTACACACACACAGTGTGAGCATGGACACGCACACACACAGTGTGAGCATGGACACGAACGCACACACAGTGTGAGCATGGACACGCACACACAGTGTGAGCATGGACACGCACGCACACACAGTGTGAGCATGGACACGCACGCACACACAGTGTGAGCATGGACACGCACACACACACAGTGTGAGCATGGACACGCACACACAGTGTGAGCATGGACACGCACACACACACAGTGTGAGCATGGACACGCACACACAGTGTGAGCATGGACACGAACGCACACACAGTGTGAGCATGGACACACACACACAGTGTGAGCATGGACACGCACACACACAGTGTGAGCATGGACACGCACACAGTGTGAGCATGGACACGCACACACACACAGTGTGAGCATGGACACGCACACACACACAGTGTGAGCATGGACACACGGACACACACACACACAGTGTGAGCATGGACACACACACACACACAGTGTGAGCATGGACACGCACACGCACACAGTGTGAGCATGGACATGCACACACACACACACAGTATGAGCATGGACACGCACACAGTGTGAGCATGGACACGCACACACACATAGTGTGAGCATGAACACATGGACACACACACACAGTGTGAGCATGGACACGCACACACACACACACAGTATGAGCATGGACACGCACACAGTGTGAGCATGGACACGCACACACGCACAGTGTGAGCATGGACACGCACACAGTGTGAGCATGGACACGCACACGCACACAGTGTGGGCATGGACATGCACACGCACACAGTGTGAACATGGACACGCACACGCACACAGTGTGAGCATGGACACGCACACGCACACAGTGTGAGCATGGACACGCACACGCACACAGTGTGAGCATGCACACACGGACACACACACAGACAGTGTGAGCACGCACAGACGGACACACACACTGTGTTCATGGAGACACACACACACAGTGTGAGCATGGACATGAACACACACAGTGTGAGCATGGACACGCACACACACACAGTGTGAGCATGGAAACGCACGCACACACAGTGTGAGCACGGACACGCACACACACACAGTGTGAGCATGGACACGCACACACACAATGTGAGCATGGACACGCACACACACACAGTGTGAGCATGGACACGCACGCACACACAGAGTGAGCTTGGACACGCGCACACACACAGTTGGAGCATGGACACGAACGCACACACAGTGTGAGCATGGACACGAACGCGCACACACAGTGTGAGCATGGTCACGAACGCACACACACACAGTGTGAGCATGGACACGCACACACACAGTGTGAGCATGGACACGAACGCACACACAGTGTGAGCATGGTCACGAACGCACACACACACACAGTGTGAGCATGGACACGCATGCACACACAGTGTGAGCATGGACACGCACGTACACACAGTGTGAGGATGGACACGCACACACACACACAGTGTGAGCATGGACACGCACACACAGTGTGAGCATGGACACGCACACACAGTGTGAGCATGGACACACACACAGTGTGAGCATGGACACGCACACAGTGTGAGCATGGACACGCACACGCACACAGTGTGAGCATGGACACGCACACACACAGTGTGAGGATGGACACGCACACACAGTGTGAGCATGGACACGCACACACACACAGTGTGAGCATGGAAACGCACGCACACACAGTGTGAGCATGGACACGCACACACACAGTGTGAGCATGGACACGAACGCACACACAGTGTGAGCATGGACACGCACACACACAGTGTGAGCATGGACACGAACGCACACACAGTGTGAGCATGGACACGCACACACAGTGTGAGCATGGACACGCACGCACACACAGTGTGAGCATGGACACGCACGCACACACAGTGTGAGCATGGACACGCACACACACACACAGTGTGAGCATGGACACGCACACACAGTGTGAGCATGGACACGCACACACACACAGTGTGAGCATGGACACGCACACACAGTGTGAGCATGGACACGCACACACACAGTGTGAGCATGGACACGAACGCACACACAGTGTGAGCATGGACACACACACACAGTGTGAGCATGGACACGCACACACACAGTGTGAGCATGGACACGCACACGCACACAGTGTGAGCATGGACACGCACACACACACAGTGTGAGCATGGACACGAACGCACACACAGTGTGAGCATGGACACACACACACAGTGTGAGCATGGACACGCACACACACAGTGTGAGCATGGACACGCACACGCACACAGTGTGAGCATGGACACGCACACACACACAGTGTGAGCATGGACACGCACACACACACAGTGTGAGCATGGACACACGGACACACACACACACAGTGTGAGCATGGACACACACACACACACAGTGTGAGCATGGACACGCACACGCACACAGTGTGAGCATGGACATGCACACACACACACAGTATGAGCATGGACACGCACACAGTGTGAGCATGGACACGCACACACACATAGTGTGAGCATGAACACATGGACACACACACACAGTGTGAGCATGGACACACGCACACACACACAGTGTGAGCATGGACACGCACACACACACACACAGTATGAGCATGGACACGCACACAGTGTGAGCATGGACACGCACACACGCACAGTGTGAGCATGGACACGCACACAGTGTGAGCATGGACACGCACACGCACACAGTGTGGGCATGGACATGCACACGCACACAGTGTGAACATGGACACGCACATGCACACAGTGTGAGCATGGACACGCACACGCACACAGTGTGAGCATGGACACGCACACGCACACAGTGTGAGCATGGACACACACAGTGTGAGAATGGACACACGGACACACACACACACACACACACACACACACACACAGTGTGAGCACGCACAGATGGACACACACACACTCACAGTGTGAGCACGCACAGACGGACACACACACACTCACAGTGTGAGCACGCACAGACGGACACACACACACTCACAGTGTGAGCACGCACAGACGGACACACACACACTCACAGTGTGAGCACGCACAGACGGACACACACACACTCACAGTGTGAGCACGCACAGACGGACACACACACACACACAGTGTGAGCACGCACAGACGGACACACACACACTCACAGTGTGAGCACGCACAGACGGACACACACACACTCACAGTGTGAGCACGCACAGACGGACACACACACACTCACAGTGTGAGCACGCACAGACGGACACACACACACACACACACAGTGTGAGCATGGACACACGGACACACACACACAGACACAGTGTGAGCACGCACAGACGGACACACACACAGTGTGTGCATGGACACACGGACACACACACAGACACAGTGTGAGCACGCACAGACGGACACTCACACACACACTGTGAGCATGGACACACACACACACACACAGTGTGAGCATGGACACACGGACACACACACAGTGTGAGCATGCACCGACGGACACTCACACACACACTGTGAGCATGAACACACGGACACATACACACAGTGTGAGCACGCACAGACGGACACATACACACAGTGTGAGCACGCACAGACGGACACACACACACACAGTGTGAGCACGCACAGACGGACACACACACACACAGTGTGAGCATGGACACACGGACACACACACAGTGTGAGCATGCACCGACGGACACTCACACACACACTGTGAGCATGAACACACGGACACATACACACAGTGTGAGCACGCACAGACGGACACATACACACAGTGTGAGCACGCACAGATGGACACACACACACACACACAGTGTGAGCATGCACACACGGACACACACAGTGTGAGCATGAACACACGGACACACACACAGTGTGAGCACGCACAGACGGACACACACACAGTGTGTGCATGGACACACACACACACACACGGACACAGTGTGAGCATGCACAGACGGACACACACACACACACGGACACACACACAGACACAGTGTGAGCACGCACAGACGGACACTCACACACACTGTGAGCATGAACACACGGACACACACACAGACACAATGTGAGCACGCACAGACGGACACTCACACACACACTGTGAGCATGGACACACGGACACACACACAGAGTGAGCACGCACAGACGGACACTCACACACACACTGTGAGCATGGACACACGGACACACACACAGTGTGAGCACGCACAGACGGACACACACACACAGTGTGAGCATGGACACACAGTGTGAGCATGGACACACGGACACACACACACACTGTGAGCATGAACACACACACACACACACAGTGTGAGCACGCACAGACGGACACACACACACACACTGTGAGCATGGACACACACACACACAGTGTGAGCATGCACACACGGACACACACACAGTGTGAGCATGGACACACGGACACACACACAGTGTGAGTATGGACACACGGACACACACACACACAGTGTGAGCATGGACACACGGACACACACACAGTGTGAGCATGGACACACACACACACAGTGTGAGCATGGACACACACACACAGTGTGAGCATGGACACGCACACACACACACACACAGTGTGAGCACGCACAGACGGACACACACATACACACTGTGAGCATGGACACACGGACACACACACAGTGTGAGCATGGACACACGGACACACACACAGTGTGAGCATGAACACACACACACACACAGTGTGAGCACGCACAGACGGACACACACATACACACTGTGAGCATGGACACACGGACACACACACAGTGTGAGCATGGACACACGGACACACACACAGTGTGAGCATGAACACACACACACACACAGTGTGAGCACGCACAGACGGACACACACATACACACTGTGAGCATGGACACACGGACACACACACAGTGTGAGCATGGACACACGGACACACACACAGTGTGAGCATGAACACACACACACACACAGTGTGAGCATGCACACACGGACACACACACAGTGTGAGCACGCACAGACGGACACACACACACAGTGTGAGCATGGACACGCACACACACACAGTGCGAGCACGCACAGACGGACACACACACACACTGTGAGCATGGACACACACACACACACACACAGTGTGAGCATGGACACACACACACACACACACAGTGTGAGCATGGACACACACACACACACACAGTGTGAGCACGCACACACGGACACACACACACACACAGTGTGAGCACGCACACACGGACACACACACACACACAGTGTGAGCATGCACAGACGGACACACACACACAGTGTGAGCATGGACACACACGGACACACACACAGAGTGAGCACGCACAGACGGACACACACAGTGTGAGCATGCACAGACGGACACACACACACACAGTGTGAGCATGAACACACGGACACACACACACTGTGAGCATGAACACACGGACACACACACACAGTGTGAGCATGGACACACAGTGTGAGCATGGACACACACGGACACACACACAGAGTGAGCACGCACAGACGGACACACACAGTGTGAGCATGGACACACACACACAGTGTGAGCATGGACACACACACACAGTGTGAGCATGGACACACACACACACACTGTGAGCATGAACACACGGACACACACACAGTGTGAGCACGCACAGACGGACACTCACACACACACTGTGAGCATGAACACACGGACACACACACAGAGTGAGCACGCACACACGGACACACACACACAGTGTGAGCATGGACACACACACACACACACTGTGAGCATGAACACACGGACACACACACAGTGTGAGCACGCACAGACGGACACACATACAGTGTGAGCATGGACACACACACACACACACTGTGAGCATGAACACACGGACACACACACAGTGTGAGCACGCACAGACGGACACTCACACACACACTGTGAGCATGAACACACGGACACACACACAGAGTGAGCACGCACACACACACACACTGTGAGCACGCACAGACGGACACTCACACACACACTGTGAGCATGAACACACGGACACACACACAGAGTGAGCACGCACACACGGACACACACACACAGTGTGAGCACGCACACACGGACACACACACACAGAGTGAGCACGCACAGACGGACACACACACACACACTGTGAACATGGACACACACACACAGTGTGAGCACGCACACACGGACACACACACACAGTGTGAGCACGCACACACGGACACACACACACAGAGTGAGCACGCACAGACGGACACACACACACACACTGTGAACATGGACACACACACACACGGACACTCTCATCAGGTACGAGGCTGTACAGACTCTCCTGTCCTCACCTTTCTCACAGCTGTTGCGATCTGGGAGCAGGAACAGGATCAGGAGTAAACTGTACCATTCCCAATCCATGTAGGAACGGCAGCCCTGTTAAACAGGGACCATAGCGAATAGCAACGAGTAAGAAACACACAGCAGCAACACCCAGTTCGCTCAGTTCACCCAGAGGCATTTTAATCCTAGACCGTCCCACCCTCCAATACCTGGCCACAGTCAATTAAAGGCACAGCTCTCTTAAAGGGGCAGGACTTTATGAAATCAACAGAATATAGCTGGAGACCTCTCATTCGCTCATTACTACAGGAATGTGAATTTAACACTTCAAGCTCGCCCAATTCAAAGTCTAACATCCAGGAAATGTATTCCAGTTAGTGATTCATCAGTGAGGGAGCGCCGCACTGTGAGATGGTCAGTACTGAGGGAGTGCCGCACTGTCAGAGGGTCAGTACTGAGGGAGTGCCGCACTGTCAGAGGATCAGTACTGAGGGAGTGCCGCACTGTCAGAGGGTCAGTACTGAGGGAGTGCCGCACTGTCAGAGGGTCAGTACTGAGCAGGAAGGGACATAGCCTTAAATTGAGGGGTAATAGATATCGGACAGATGTCAGAGGTAGGTTTTTTACGCAAAGAGTGGTGAGGCCGTGGAATGCCCTACCTGCAACAGTAGTGAACTCGCCAACATTGAGGGCATTTAAAAGTTTATTGGATAAGCATATGGATGATAATGGCATAGTGTAGGTTAGATGGCCTTTAGTTTATGACTTCCCATGTCGGTGCAACATCGTGGGCCGAAGGGACTGTACTGCGCTGTATCGTTCTATGTTCTATGAGTGCCGCACTGTGAGAGGGTCAGTGCTGAGGGAGTGCTGCTCTGTCAGAGGGTCAGTACTGAGGGAGTGCCACACTGTCAGAGGGTCAGTACTGAGGGAGTGCTGCACTGTCAGAGGGTCAGTCTCCTGAGGGAGTACCGCACTGTCAGAGGGTCAGTACTGAGGGAGTGCCGCACTGTCAGAGGGTCAGTGCTGAGGGAGTGCTGCTCTGTCAGAGGGTCAGTACTGAGGGAGTGCCGCACTGTGAGAGGGTCAGTACTGAGGGAGTGCCGCACTGTCAGAGGGTCAGTGCTGAGGGAGTGCTGCTCTGTCAGAGAGTCAGTGCTGAGGGAGTGCTGCTCTGTCAGAGAGTCAGTACTAAGGGAGTGCCGCGCTGTCAGAGGGTCAGTACTGAGGGAGCGCTGCACTATCAGAGGGTCAGTACTGAGGGAGCTCCGCACTGTCAGAGGGTCAGTGCTGAGGGAGAGCCGCACTGTCAGACAGTCAGTACGGAGGGAGGTCCGCACTGTCAGAGAGTCAGTACTGAGGGAGCACTGCACTGTCAGAGAGTCAGTACTGAGGGAGCACTGCACTGTCAGAGTTGTCTTTCCATGTTCTTTCCATGTCTGGAAGTTGAAAATAAAAGCAGATTGTCCCACTTTCGCAATGCAATCCTTCAAACGTGGGATAGGATAAGAGTCCGTTCTTGTAACTGCATTCACCTTTCGATAGTCCACATCCAACCGTTGGGTACCGTCTGGTTTAGGTACCATCACTATGGGTGAGCTCCATTGGCTGCAACCCACTTCAATTATACCATTTGTAAGCATACTCACAATCTGTTCGTTAACCTGTGTCAATTTGAAAGGGTTAAGTCTATATGGATGTTGTTTGATCGGAACAGCATTTCCCACATCTACATCATGTATAGCCATTTTAGTACTTCCCAATTTATCTCTACAAACTTGCCCATGTTACATCAATAACTCTTTCAGGTCAGTCCGTTTTTCCTCTGGAAGATAACCCAACAATTTATCCCAATTTTTAAGAACATCCTCATTTTCCAAATGAATTTGAGGTATGTCACATTCACAGTCATCTGGATTTGGTTCGTCACTTTGAGTTAGAATCATTAAAACTTCCTTTTTCTCTCCTTCCCTTTCAAAGTACCTTTTAACCATATTCACATGACACACTCAGTGAGTCTTCCTTCTATCTTGTGTTTTTACCACATAATTCACCTCACTTAATTTCTTTTCAATCTGATACGGTCCTCAAAACCTAGCTTTTAAAGGTTCACCTACCACTGGGAACAACACTAAAACTTTATCCCCACTGGCAAAACTACGAACTTTGGATTTCTTGTCCCCAACCGTTTCATCACATTTTGTGCAACTTTCAAATGTTGTCTAGCCAATTCACCTGCTCTATTTAATCGTTCCCTAAAATTTGACACGTAATCCAATAGGGTAATTTCCGATTTCTCACCCACCAATTTTTCCTCAATCAATTTAAGTGGTCCTCTTACCTCATAACCAAAGATTAGTTCAAAAGGACTGAATTTGGTTGACTCATTTGGTGCATCCCTAATTGCAAACAGTACGAATGGAATTCCTTTGGACAATCTTGACAATAAGCCCTCAACATTGTCTTTAATGTCTGATGCCACCTTTCTAACCCTCCCTGTGATTCTGGATGGTACGCAGTTGATTTAAATTGTTTTATTCCTAAGCTACCCATAACTTCTTTGAATAACTTTGAAGTAAAATCTGATCCTTGATCCGATTGAATTTCTGTGGGTAGTCCATATCTAGTAAAGAATTTAAGTAACTCCTCCACAATCCTTTTAGCTGTAATGTCACGTACTGGAATGGCCTCTGGAAACCTAGTAGACACATCCATTATAGTCAAAAGATATTGATTGGGAGACTTCCGGTCGGCGAGCGGAGCGGTCGCACGGAGAGGGGCCCCCGCAGGGTAACGAGCGGCAGCGGCCGGGACCGAAGCGGGGCCCAGCCGACGGTACGGAGGGTGCGGAGGAGCGACCAGCGACCTAACCACCCCCTACCGGGAGGGCGCGGGGTGTGACATGCGGCAGCCCGAACGGAGCAGCGGGGACCGAGCAGCGGGGACCGACCCAACCCCCCCCCCCCCCCCCCAACCGGCAACGACCCCCACGAGGCAAGGACAAAGAGACTCTGGACAAAAGCCTTTCTCTCTCTCTCTCTCTATCCTGGGTAAGTGAGGGGAAAGGAAGAAAAAAGGGACTTTTACAAAAACAAAACTCAAAAGAAAACTGTTAAAGAGAGGGGGCGGGGGGGAAGGGAAAATATATTATTTTCTCTCTTTTTACGCTCTCCTCTCCCATTCAAAACAAGCCCACCTGAGAGGAGTTGTATAAAAGAGGGGAAAAAACATAAAGTGGTAAAGGAAAGAAGGGAAGAGAGAAGAAAAAGGGAAGAGACAAAAAAAATTAGGGTGCGGAAAAGGGGGGAAAAGAAAAACAAGGGGAGAAGAAAAGATGAAAGGGAAGGGGGAGGAAAAAGTGCCAGAAGGGAGCCAAGGCAGAGGGAGAGGGGGCACCAGAAGCAGATGGGACAATGGGCGAGCCAGCTCAGGCGAGCGAATCAGCGCACGAAGCGGCGGGAAGGATGTATCGCCGCATCAAAAAGAGCTGGACAGACAGGTGCCCTCTCCCCTGGGGCCAGAGGGGGGAACTGGAATTGGAAGGCAGCCTTGGCCGAGGTGCTGAGGGAGCAGCTGCAGGTAAGGCAGAGGTGAAGGTAGAAATAGAGGCCGCAGTGCAGGCAGCAGTGACCAGGGCCATGTCAGGGGTGCAGCAGGCTCTGACCAGATTGGAGGAGAAAGTGGAAGCTCAAGGGAAGAAACTGGAAGCTCAAGGGGGGAAACTGGAAGCCCAGGAGGCAACCATTAAGGAGCTAGAGAAAGCAGCGACCGACATGAGCGACCGGGTCACGGCCCTGGAGAGGGAAGTGGCGAGACTGGGCGCAACACAGGGGAGCCTGAAGGGCAGAGTAGACGACCAGGAAAACCGCTCGAGAAGGCAAAATGTCAGGATAGTGGGTCTGCCAGAGGGGGTCGAGGGCAGAAACCCCACAGCATACGTGGCTGAGATGTTGGGCAACTTAGTGCGGAAGACAACTTTCCACAACCCACCAGAAATGGACAGAGCACATCGGTCGCTGCGCCCGAAGGCCAAGGCAGGGGAACAACCGAGAGCAGTCATAGCCAAACTGCACCGGTACCGGGACAGGGAGACAATCCTGCGCTGGGCCAAGGAAAATAGCGACTGCAAATGGGAAGGCCACACCATTCGAATTAATGAGGATCTTGGGGCAGATATAGCCCGGAGACGGGCTGAGTTCAGCAGGGCGAAAGCAACTCTCCACAGGAGCAACGTGCGTTTTGGTATGCTGTACCCAGCGAAACTCTGGGTCACATATCAAAACAGGGAGCAATTCTTTACAGCCCCCGCTGAGCCAAACAGGTTCATCGAAGAGCACGGGCTGGAAAATCACCAGCGAGGGCAGGGACGAGGGGCCACAACACGCCGACGGTGGGGTGGGGAGGGGCGAGGCAAGGCCAGGCCCCCCCGCCCCCGCCACGGCAAGAACACCCAGAACAAAGAGCAAACCACTGCCCGAGGGACCGCTCCAGGTGGGAGGCCAGGCCCCAGCACAAGGGAACGAGAGCAATGGAGAAGGGAGAGCAGGCGAGAGGGGGGCAGGGTAGGATGGGGAAGAGCAGGCAGAAACCCGTAGAGGCCAGGCAGGGGAGAAGCGAGACAATAACCCCCGAGAGGGGGGGCCACCGTACCAGCAGGAAAGCTAGCGCCGGGGGCACGCAACAAAGCAGGGCCGCAGCGCACCCCCAACAGGGGGGAAGGCGCCAGGCAGGGGAGGGGGGGGAACACCCGTCAGAGCCGGGAGAGCAAATGGGGACAGGAATAGGGGAAAGAGGGGCAAAGGAGGGGAATACGGGGGAGGAGGGAGAAGGGAGAGACCGGGGGGGGGGGGGGGGGGGGGGGGGGGGGTTTACACAGGGAGCAAGAGACCGGGGAGGGGAGATGCAGGGAAGGAGGGACAAAGGAGGCTAGAAAAGGAACAGGGCTACAAAGTGCCACAACCAAGGGCCCGAAACAAGGAACTGCTGCAAGCACCCACCCAGTACGGTCTGTGGGCGAAGGGGGCCCCCAGAGTGCAGGGGACTACCAGCGTGGCGGACACACAGTGGACGGCCATGGCGGGTGCCCCCGGGACAAGGGGAAACCCCGGAGCGCAGAGACCCGACTGCATGGAAAGAGCAGTGATAGTGGCCATCCTGGACGGCCCCCTAACAAAGGGAAACCCCGGAGGGCAGGGGCTCGTCCACCAGACAAATATGGTTAATCCCACAGGAGCGAGGGAGCAGAAGCCCCCCACCAGGATAATCACCTGGAACGTAAGGGGACTTAACGGCCCAGTGAAGAGATCCAGAGTCCTCACCCACCTCAGAAATATGAAGGCCGACATAGTCTTCCTCCAAGAGACGCATCTGAGAGAGCAGGAACAACTGCGGGTAAGAAAGGGCTGGGTGGGACAAACCTACCATTCCTGCTATGGGACAAGGGCCAGGGGGGTGGCGATATTGATCAGCAAGAAGATGGTGTTTAGGGCGACAAAGACGGTTACAGACCCAGGGGGGCGGTATGTCATGGTCAGCGGGGCCCTGGATGGGGCGCTGGTAGTTCTAGTCAACGTGTACGCGCCCAACTGGGACGACACGACCTTCATCAAAAAGACCATGGCAGAAATCCCGGACATAGCGACGCATCGACTAATTATGGGGGGGGGACTTCAACTGTGTACAGGACCCAAAGAAGGACAGATCAAACCCCAAAACGGGGAAAACCTCAAGCATGGAAAGGGAACTCAGTCACTTTATGGAGCAGATGGGAGCAGTGGACCCCTGGAGGTTCACCCACCCGGAGGAGAAGCAATTCTCCTTCTTCTCCCCAGTACACAACGTGTTCTCCAGAATTGACTTCTTTGTGGTGGGGAAAACGGTGCTTCCAGGGATAGACAAAGTGGAATACTCCGCAATTGTGATATCAGACCACGCCCCACACTACATGGACGTGCGGCTGGAGACGGGAAGGGCCCAGCGCCCCACATGGAGGTTGGACGGTGCCCTACTAGCTGACAAGGCCTTCAGCGAAAGGATAGCGCGGGCCATAGCGGAATACACGGAGAACAACCAAAACGGGGAGGTCTCATCCTCCACGTTCTGGGAAGCGCTTAAGGCCGTACTAAGAGGGGAAATCATTGCCTACAAAGCGCAAAGAGATAGGGAGGAAAGGGTGGCTAGGCAGAAGCTGGTCGACTCCATACTGGAGGTAGACCGTAAATACTCCGAGGCCCTGACCATAAAGCTCCTGGCAGAGAGGAAAGAATTACAAAGGAACTTTGACCTGCTCTCCACCAGGAAAGCAGTGCACCAACTCCGCCAGGCACGCGGGACCCTGTACGAACACGGAGACAAAGCCAGCCGCCTGTTGGCACACCAGCTGAGAAAGCAGGCAGCCAGCAGAGAAATTGCGCAAATCAGGGCTACCGGAGGCATGTTGGAAACAGAACCAGAGAGGATTAACAAAACCTTCAAGGCCTTCTACCAAGAGCTGTACACCTCAGAGCCCCCAACGGGGAAGGCTGGGATGAACCGGTTCCTTGATGGACTGGACATACCAGTCGTGGGAGAGGGAAGGAAACAGGACCTGGAAGCACCACTAGCACTGGGAGAGATCATGGACAGCATTAGCTCCATGCAGACGGGGAAGGTGCCGGGACCGGACGGATTCCCGGCGGACTTCTACAAAAAATTCGCGACAGCGCTGGCCCCGCACCTGCGGGAGATGTTCATAGACTCGCTAGCTAGGGGCACACTGCAACCCACGTTAGCACAGGCCTCAATCTCGCTGATACCTAAGAAAGACAAAGACCCAACGGAATGTGGGTCATACAGACCCATATCTCTGCTGAACGCAGACGCCAAAATACTGGCCAAAATCCTAGCCAAAAGGCTAGAAAACTGTGTACCTGAGGTGGTCACAGAGGACCAGACGGGCTTCGTCAAAGGTAGACAGCTTACCTCGAACATCAAGCGGCTGCTGAACTTGATAATGACCCCCTCCGGGGAGAGAACACAAGAGGTGATCGTCTCCCTGGACGCAGAAAAGGCCTTCGACAGAGTCGAATGGAAATACCTCATAGAGGTACTGGAGTGGTTCGAGCTTGGAACAGGGTTCACCTCCTGGGTAAAGCTCCTATATAGCGCTCCCATGGCGAGTGTACGCACCAACAATACCAACTCCCAATACTTCCAGCTGCACAGGGGCACCAGAGAAGGATGCCCACTGTCCCCGCTGCTGTTCGCCCTAGCGATCGAACCGCTAGCAATCGCGCCCAAGGCAGCAAAAAATTGGAGGGGGATCCGAAGGGGAGGCAGAGAGCACAGAGTCTCACTCTATGCGGATGATCTGCTCCTCTATATCTCGGACCCACAGAGCAGCATGAACGGAATCATCGCGCTCCTGAAAGAGTTTGGAGCCTTCTCGGGCTACAAACTCAACATGAGCAAAAGCGAGATCTTCCCAGTACACCCGCAAAGTGGGGGGTACAGTACTAACGGGACTGTTGTTTAAACAAGCCCGACACAAATTCCGCTACCTGGGGATCCAAATAGCCCATGACTGGAAAGGGATCCACAAATGGAACCTCACCAGCCTGACGGAGGAAGTAAAAAAGGACCTGCAAAGATGGAACACACTCCCGCTCTCCCTCGCGGGGAGAGTCCAGACGATCAAAATGAACGTACTGCCCAGGTTCCTCTTCCTGTTTAGATCCATTCCGATCTACATCCCCAAGGCCTTTTTCAAAGCGCTGGACAAACTAATCATGGCGTTCGTATGGGGGGGGTAAAAATGCTAGGATCCCAAAGAAGGTCCTGCAAAAAACAAAATCCGGGGCAAGACCAGAGGGTGCTCGCCCTCCCAAACCTACAATTCTACCACTGGGCGGCGACGGCTGAGCATGTAAGGGGATTGATCAAAGAGCCAGAAGCCGAGTGGGTGCATGCGGAGGAGGCCTCCTGCGTGGGGACCTCCCTCTGGGCCCTCGCCACGGCAGCACTCCCATCCCCACCCAATAAACACTCCAGCAGCCCAGTGGTGACCGCCACCCTCCAATCCTGGAACCAACTATGGCAGCAATTTGGCCTGACCGAAATGTCGGACAAAGCTCCCATCTGCACCAACCATAGGTTCACACCAGCACTGACTGACGCCACCTTCAAAAGGTGGAGGCAGGACGGAGGGACACTGACAGTCAGGGACCTGTACACGGACGGCAGGATCGCAACACTGGACGAACTGACAGAGAAATTTTGGCTAGCCACGGGGAACGAGCTACGGTATCTGCAGCTCAAAAACTTCTTACGAAAGGAGACAAGGACGTACCCACAACCGCCACGACAGACACTACTGGAAGACCTACTGGACGCAAGTATCCTAGAGAAAGGGAACTGTAGTGACATGTATGACCGACTGGTAGAAAGGGCCGACACCATACTGGACGCAACAAGAAAGAAATGGGAGGAGGACCTGGGGATTGAGGTAGGGTGGGGACTCTGGAGCGAAGCACTGCATAGGGTCAATGCCACCTCCACGTGCGCAAGGCTCAGCCTGACGCAACTAAAAGTGGTACATAGAGCCCACTTAACAAGAACCCGTATGAGTAGGTTCTTCCCGGAGGTGGAGGATAGATGTGAACGGTGCCAAAGAGGCCCGGCCAACCACGCCCACATGTTCTGGTCTTGCCCCAGACTTGTGGAGTACTGGACAGCCTTCTTCGAGGCTATGTCCAAAGTGGTGGGGGTGAGGGTGGAGCCATGCCCGATAGTGGCGGTCTTCGGGGTTTCAGAACAGCCAGATCTATTCCTGGGGAGGAGGGCGGACGCCCTTGCCTTTGCCTCCCTGATCGCCCGCCGTAGAATCCTGTTTGGCTGGCAGTCAGCAGCACCACCCAGAGCTGCGGACTGGCTGTCCGACCTCTCGGATTCTCTCCAAATGGAGAAAATCAAATTCGCCATCCGAGGGTCAGACGACGGCTTCCACAGAACGTGGGAGCCATTCATGCAACTGTTCCGGGACCTGTTTGTGGCCAACGAACAAGAGGAAGAATAGCCAGGTAGCCAAGAATCAGTTGAACCTAGTCAAGAATCAGGGGAGGGTAGCCAAGGCATGAAAGGGAGAGAGGGACTGGGAGGGAGGGAGGGTGGCTAAACATGAAGAAAGAGAGGCGAACCACAGGGAGGGGGGGGGGGGAGACAGCTGAACCTGAGGAGGGAGGGGCGAACAGTGGAGGGAGGGGGGACAGGAGAGGAGAACCAGCGGGATGGGGCGGGGGCAGGGAAACGGGAGCCGGAAAGAAGGCACGGGATGCCAAAACATGCATGACATCTCCAGGAGCAGGGAACGAGGAGGTTGGGGATGGAGGGCGGGAGGAGCAGTGGAGGCGAGCGGGGGACGACGGCGAGAACTGCCCCCGCGGGAGAGGCGAGCGACAGTGGCACGCGACCCGGCCAGGTGTCACACACTGTGGTTATCTCCCCGGAACCCAAATGTATATTTGCCCTCCCCAGTCCCTGCCACCCCTGCCCCCCCTTCCCCCCATCCCTCCCCCCCGCAAACAGTCGCGTACTTACGTGGTGTAAATAATTCGGCCAGATGCACAGAGCTGCCGCTGTCGAGCTGGTGCACAGTACCCCACCAGTTAGTCTATTTCATATTTTATTGTATTCTATGTTGGGATGTGCCCTTCTCTACTAAATATGTGTATATATATATAGATATATGTTTCTTATTCTGTGTACATAACGGTAATTATACCTTGTTCAAAAACCCAATTAAAACATTTATATAAAAAAAAGATATTGATTCACACTTTTCATTTTAGGAAGCGGTCCTACGCAATCAATTAGGACCCTCGTAAAAGGTTCCACAAATGCTGGAATGGGTATTAAGGGCGCTGGGTTTATCACTGCTTGAGGTTTCCCTATCACTTGACGTGTGACATGATTGACAAAATTTAACTACATCTTTATGTAATCCAGGCCAATAAAAATGTTTCTGGATTTTAGCTTGAGTCTTCCTGATTCCCAAATGACCTCCCACTGTTATCTCATGTGCAACTCGCAACACCTCCTTTCTATACCCTACCGGCAATGCTACTTGATGAACTTCTGCCCACTTTTGATCCGCCTGCATATGTACAGGTCTCCACTTTCTCATCAAGACATCACTTTTACGGTAATAACACTCTGGTATACTCTCAGATTCCTCTTCCGTATATGCTTTCTGATATATCCATTTTATTTCTACATCTTTCTGTTGTAACTCTGCCAATTTTCCTGAGCTAAAAATAACAGTCTCATCCTCCACCTGTTCTTGTTCTTGTTCAACCATCTGATCAAAAATCGTTTCTGATAATTGCACTTCAACTTCATCTTCACTCTTTGATTTCTCCTCTTGTCTTAACCTGTGACTTTGCGACCTTGTCACTACACAATCCGGAAGAATCCCAGGGTATTCATCCTTCAACCCTTCAGTTGTCTGATTTTGCACTGGCTTAGCAACCACAGTAGGCATCACTCCCACCTGCGATCCAGCTATATCATTACCCAAGATAAACTGCATTCCTGGACAAGATAGTTTATCTATACTAAAATGGCTATACACGATGTAGATGTGGGAAATGCTGTTCCGATCAAACAACATCCATATCGACTTAACCCTTTAAAATTGGCACAGGTGAACAAAGAGATTGAGAGTATGCTTACAAATGGCATAATTGAAGTGGGTTGCAGCCAATGGAGCTCACCCATTGTGATGGTACCAAATCCAGATGGTACCCAACGGTTGTGTGTGGATTGCAGTTACAAGAACGGACCCTTACCCTATCCCACGTTTGGAGGATTGCATTGAGAAAGTGGGACAATATGCTTTTATTTCCAAATTGGATTTACTGAAAGGTTACTGGCAAGTACCTTTATCTGAAAGGGTGAAGGAAATTTCAGCTTTTGTGACTCCAGATGGTATATACCAGTTCAAAGTTATGCCATTTGGCAGAAAAACGCCCCAGCAACATTTCAACGGTTAACTAATATAGTCGTTTCAGGATTGCCCAATTGTGCGGTATACATCGACGATCTGGTAGTTTTCAGCCAGACATGGAAGGAACATTTGAAGCATCTGATGGAGTTATTCAATCGACTTCAGGAGGCGGGTTTGGTGATAAACCTAGCCAAAAATGAATTTGGAAAAGCCCGAGTCACTTTCCTTGGCCATACAATCGGACAGGGTCGAATGGTCACACGGGATGTGAAAACCAAAGTTAGTGGGGAGTTTCCGATACGCTTGACACGACGGAAAATAATGCGGTTTCTTGGTATGAGTGGGTTTGATCGAACATTTGTGCAAAAACTTTGTTGTGTAATTGCTCCACTGATGGACTTGCTGAAGAAACGGCGAGAATTTCAATGGACAGCGGAGTGTCAACAGGCATTTGACGGCCTGAAGGCTGTGTTAACCACTGCTCCTGGGTTAGTCATCCCAAATGACACAAAACCTTTCAAAGTGGCTGTTGATGCGAGTGATGTGGGCGTAGGTGCGGTGCTTCTCCAAGACAACAACGAAGGGCTAGAGCGGCCTATTGGTTATTTTTCAAAGAAATTGAATTCTCACCAGAAAAAGTATTTAACGATTGAGAAGGAGACTTTGAGTTTGCTGCTGACTTTGCAACATTTTCACATTTATGTGACCATCAATCCGGCTGACACCATTATATACACTGATCATAGTCCTTTGACGTTTTTGGAGCGATTCCGGAATAACAATGCAAGGCTGTTTCACTGGAGTTTATTGTTACATCCATTTCATTTAAAATAGTACATGTGGCAGGATGGGAAAATGTGATAGCCGATACTTTGGCATGAATGTGATGAATGGAAGGATTTCGGTTGGAGGAAGAACGGGAAAGATGGACTTTATTATTATGCCTGTTTGCGTGTGTTTTTAAAAAAACGAAAACGTATATTTACTGTGTGCATTTCTTAGTGGATGGTGCAAAAGTGAAAAATGAAGCCATCTTGAAGTTGATGGGTTTTTTTCTTGGGGGGAGGTGTTATGTGAGAAGTGCCTTTAAGAATTGGATATTTAAGAAATGTTTAAGAAATTAAGCTAATCATATTACTGAAGTGATGTCACGGGGGGGGGGGGGGGCTGAACTAGCTTCTGCTTTTTGGAAATTCTAGTTTCAGTCTGAAGAAAGCTTGGGTGTGGCTGTGAGCTGTATTGCTGGTGATCTCTGCCATGAAGGACTATCCTTTAATCCTTTGGTGAAATCGGAATTGTAAAAAGGTCTCAGAATTGAATATAAATCTAATGTGCTTCTGTTTGAAGGATTTGTTAAGTCATTTGGATGTGTAAAGGATCAATTTGCAGGATTGGATAGTGTAGTATTATTTTCGGGAGTATCTTTGAAGTAAGGGGTGTTAAAAGATCCAATGTTTATCTAAAAGGTTAATTTGAGTTCATGGAATAAACATTGTTTTGCTTTAAAAACCACGTGTCCATAATTGTAATACCACACCTGGGGAACAAACCATGTGCTTCAAAAGCAACAATCCATTTAAGGAGTTGGTTGACCTCCCATGATACATTTTGGGGTTCTGCAAACACCTCTCCCATAACACCGGACTCTCTCGGCCCCTCTCGCCAGCGCTCCCGGCATCTCTCGCCCGCACTCCCGGCCTCTCTCGGTCCCTCTCGCCAGCGCTCCCGGCATCTCTCGCCCGCGCTCCAGGCCTCTCTCGGCCCCCCTCGGCCCCGCTGGCCCGTGCTCCCGGCCCCTCTCGCCCACGCTCCCGGCCTCTCTCGGTCCCTCTCGCCAGCGCTCCTGGCCTCCCCCGGCCCCTCTCGCCCACGCTTCCGGCCTCCTCCGGCCCCTCTCGGCCCCGCTGGTCCGTGCTCCCGGCCCCTCTCGCCCGCGCTCCCGGCCTCTCTCGGCCCCTCTCGGCCCCGTTGGCCCGTGCTCCCGGCCTCTCCCGGCCCCTCTCGCCCGCGCTCCCGGCCTCTCCCGGCCCTTCTCGCCCGCGCTCCCGGCCTCCCTCGGCCCCTCTCGCCCGCGCTCCCGGCCCCTCTCGTCCGCGCTACTGGCCTCTCTCGGCCCCTCTCCCGGCCTCTCTCGGCCCCGCTGGCCCGCGCTCCCGGCCCCTCTCGCCCGCGCTCCCGGCCTCTCTCAGCCGCTAGCCGGCACTCCCGGCATCTCTCGGCCCCTCTGGCCCGCGCTCCCGGCCCCTCTCGCCCGCGCTCCCGGCCTCTCTCAGCCGCTAGCCAGCACTCCCGGCATCTCTCGGCCCCTCTGGCCCGCGCTCCCGGCCCCTCTCGGCCCCTCTGGCCCGCGCTCCCGGCTCCTCTCGCCCGCGCTCCCGGCCCCTCTCGGTCCCTCTCGCCCGCGCTCCCGGCCTCCCCAGGCCCCTCTCGCCATCGCTCCCGGCCTCTCTCGGCCACTCTCGCCATCGCTCCCGGCCTCTCTCGGCCCCTCTCGCCATCGCTCCCGGCCCCTCTCGGTCCCTCTCGCCCGCGCTCCCGGCCTCCCCCGGCCCCTCTCGGCCCCTCTGGCCCGCGCTCCCGGCCCCTCTCGGCCCCTCTCGCCCGCGCTCCCGGCCCCTCTCGCCCGCGCTCCCGTCCCTCTCGCCCGCGCTCCCGGCCCCTCTCGGTCCCTCTCGCCCGTGCTCCCGGCCTCCCCAGGCCCCTCTCGCCAACGCTCCCGGCCTCTCTCGGCCCCTCTCGCCATCGCTCCCGGCCTCTCTCGGCCCCTCTCGCCATCGCTCCCGGCCCCTCTCGGTCCCTCTCGCCCGCGCTCCCGGCCCCTCTCGGTCCCTCTCGCCCGTGCTCCCGGCCTCCCCAGGCCCCTCTCGCCAACGCTCCCGGCCTCTCTCGGCCCCTCTCGCCATCGCTCCCGGCCTCTCTCGGCCCCTCTCGCCATCGCTCCCGGCCCCTCTCGCCCGCGCTCCCGGCCTCCCCCGGCCCCTCTCGGCCCCGCTGGCCCGCGCTCCCGGCCCCTCTGGCCCGCGCTCCCGGCCCCTCTGGCCCGCGCTCCTGGCCCCTCTCGCCCGCGCTCCCGGCCTCTCTCAGCCGCAAGCCGGCACTCCCGGCCCCTCTCGCCCGCGCTCCCGGCCTCTCTCAGCCGCAAGCTGGCACTCCCGGCCCCTCTCGCCCGCGCTCCCGGCCTCTCTCAGCCGCAAGCCGGCACTCCCGGCCCCTCTCGCCCGCGCTCCCGGCCTCTCTCAGCCGCAAGCCGGCACTCCCGGCCCCTCTGGCCCGCGCTCCCGGCCCCTCTGGCCCGCGCTCCCGGCCCCTCTCGCCCGCGCTCCCGGCCTCTCTCAGCTGCTAGCCGGCACTCCCGGCCCCTCTCGGCCCCTCTGGCCCGCGCTCCCGGCCCCTCTCGGTCCCTCTCGCCCGCGCTCCCGGCCTCTCTCAGCCGCTAGCCGGCACTCCCGGCATCTCTCGGCCCCTCTGGCCCGCGCTCCCGGCCCCTCTCGGCCCCTCTGGCCCGCGCTCCCGGCTCCTCTCGCCCGCGCTCCCGGCCCCTCTCGGTCCCTCTCGCCCGCGCTCCCGGCCTCCCCAGGCCCCTCTCGCCATCGCTCCCGGCCTCTCTCGGCCCCTCTCGCCATCGCTCCCGGCCTCTCTCGGCCCCTCTCGCCATCGCTCCCGGCCCCTCTCGGTCCCTCTCGCCCGCGCTCCCGGCCTCCCCCGGCCCCTCTCGGCCCCTCTCGCCCGCGCTCCCGGCCCCTCTCGGCCCCTCTCGCCCGCGCTCCCGGCCCCTCTCGCCCGCGCTCCCGCCCCTCTCGCCCGCGCTCCCGGCCCCTCTCGGCCCCTCTCGCCCGCGCTCCCGGCCTCCACCGGCCCCTCTCGCCCGCACTCCCGGCCTCTCTCGGCCCCTCTCGCCATCGCTCCCGGCCTCTCTCGGCCCCTCTCGCCCGCGCTCCCGGCCCCTCTCGGTCCCTCTCGCCCGCGCTCCCGGCCCCTCTCGGTCCCCCTCGCCCGTGCTCCCGGCCTCCCCAGGCCCCTCTCGCCAACGCTCCCGGCCTCTCTCGGCCCCTCTCGCCATCGCTCCCGGCCTCTCTCGGCCCCTCTCGCCAGCGCTCCCGGCCCCTCTCGGTCCCTCTCGCCCGCGCTCCCGGCCTCCCCCGGCCCCTCTCGGCCCCGCTGGCCCGCGCTCCCGGCCCCTCTGGCCCGCGCTCCCGGCCCCTCTGGCCCGCGCTCCTGGCCCCTCTCGCCCGCGCTCCCGGCCTCTCTCAGCCGCAAGCCGGCACTCCCGGCCCCTCTCGCCCGCGCTCCCGGCCTCTCTCAGCCGCAAGCCGGCACTCCCGGCCCCTCTCGCCCGCGCTCCCGGCCTCTCTCAGCCGCAAGCCGGCACTCCCGGCCCCTCTCACCCGCGCTCCCGGCCCCTCTCGCCCCCGCTGGTCCGCGCTCCCGGCCCCTCTCGGCCCCGCGCTCCCGGCCCCTCTCGGCCCCGCTGGCCTGCGCTCCCGGCCACTCTCGGCCCCTCTCGCCCCCGCTGGTCCGCGCTCCCGGCGTCTCTCGGCCCCTCTCACCCGCGCTCCCGGCCCCTCTCGGCCCCGCGCTCCCGGCCCTCTCGGCCCCGCGCTCCCGGCCCCTCTCGGCCCCGCTGGCCTGCGCTCCCGGCCTCTCTCGGCCCCTCTCGCCCCCGCTGGTCCGCGCTCCCGGCGTCTCTCGGCCCCTCTCACCCGCGCTCCCGGCCCCTCTCGGCCCCGCGCTCCCGGCCCCTCTCGGCCCCGCTGGCCTGCGCTCCCGGCCTCTCTCGGCCCCTCTCGCCCCCGCTGGTCCGCGCTCCCGGCGTCTCTCGGCCCCTCTCACCCGCGCTCCCGGCCCCTCTCGGCCCCGCGCTCCCGGCCCCTCTCGGCCCCTCTCACCCGCGCTCCCGGCCCCTCTCGGCCCTGCGCTCCCGGCCCCTCTCGGCCCCGCTGGCCCGCGCTCCCGGCCCCTCTCACCCGCGCTCCCGGCCCCTTTCGGCCCCGCTGGCCCGCGCTCCCGGCCCCTCTCACCCGCGCTCCCGGCCCCTCTCGGCCCCGCTGGCCCGCGCTCCCGGCCCCTCTCTCGGCCCCTAGCCCGCGCTCCTGGCTCCTCTCGGCCCCTAGCCCCCGCTCCCGCCGTCTCTCGGCCCCTAGCCCGCGCTCCCGGCCCCTCTCTCGGCCCCTAGCCCGCGCTCCCGGCTCCTCTCGGCCCCTAGCCCCCGCTGTCTCTCGGCCCCTAGCCCGCGCTCCCGGCTCCTCTCGGCCCCTAGCCCGCGCTCCCGGCTCCTCTCGGCCCCTAGCCCCCGCTCCCGGCCTCTCTCGGCCCCTAGCCCGCGCTCCCGGCCTCTCTCGGCCCCTAGCCCGCGCTCCCGGCCTCTCTCGACCCCTAGCCCGTGCTCCCGGCTCCCCTCGGCCCCTAGCCCGCGCTCCCGGCCCCTAGCCCGCGCTCCCGGCCCCTAGCCCGCGCTCCCGGCCCCTCTCGGCCCCTAGCCCGCGCTCCCGGCCCCTCTCGGCCCCCAGCCCGCGCTCCCGGCCCCTCTCGGCCCTAGCCCGCGCTCCCGGCCCCTCTCAGCCCCTAGCCCGCGCTCCCGGCCTCTCTCGGTCCCTCTCACCGGAGCTCCCGGCCCCTCTCGGCCCCTAGCCCGCGCTCCCGGCCTCTCTCGGTCCCTCTCACCGGAGCTCCCGGCCCCTCTCGGCCCCTAGCCCGCGCTCCCAGCCCCTCTCGGCCCCTAGCCCGCGCTCCCGGCTCCTCTCGGTCCCTAGCCCGCGCTCCCGGCTCCTCTCGGCCCCTAGCCCGCGCTCCCGGCTCCTCTCGGCCCCTAGCCCGCGCTTCCGGCCCCTCTCGGTCCCTAGCCAGCGTTCCCGGCCCCTCTCGCCTGTGCTCCAGGCCCCTCTCGGCCCCTAGCCCGCGCTCCCAGCTCCTCTCGGCCCCTAGCCCGTGCTCCCGGCCCCTAGCCCCCGCTCCCGGCTCCTCTCGGCCCCTAGCCCGCGCTCCCGGCTTCTCTCGGCCCCTAGCCCGCGCTCCCGGCTTCTCTCGGCCCCTAGCCCGCGCTCCCGGCTCCTCTCGGCCCCTAGCCCGCGCTCCCGGCCTCTCTCGGCCCCTAGCCCGTGCTCCCGGCCCCTAGCCCCCCTCCCGGCTCCTCTCGGCCCCTAGCCCTCGCTCCCGGCTTCTCTCGGCCCCTAGCCCGCGCTCCCGGCTCTCTCGGCCCCTAGCCCGCGCTCCCGGCCTCTCTCGGCCCCTAGCCCGCTCTCCCGGCCTCTCTCGGCCCCTAGCCCGCTCTCCCGGCCTCTCTCGGCCCCTAGCCCGCTCTCCCGGCCTCTCTCGGCCCCTAGCCCCCGCCCCCGGCCCCTCTCGGCCCCTAGCCCCCGCTCCCGGCTCCTCTCGGCCCCTAGCCCCCGCTCCCGGCCCCTAGCCCCCAGCCCCTTGCCCCCGCTCCTGGCTTCTCTCGGCCCCTAGGCCGCGCTCCCGGCCTCTCTCGGCCCCTCTCACCCGCGCTCCCGGCCCCTCTCGGCCCCTAGCCCGCGCTCCCGGCCCCTCTCCGCCCCTCTCGCCTGTGCTCCAGGCCCCTCTCGGCCCCTAGCCCGCGCTCCCCGGCTCCTCTCGGCCCCTAGCCCGTGCT
>NC_052161.1:87608112-87635597 GCF_902713615.1 Scyliorhinus canicula
GACCAGAACTGTACACAGTGCTCCAAGTATGTTCTAGACAAGACTGTATTGAATATCATAACATCCTCAACACACAGTCAAAGCCGTGTGCACCGATTAGAGGATTGAAGAGAATATTTCTGATGTCTCATCGCAGGGAGGGGTCAACTCTGACCTTTCATCCGCGGACTAGCATTTACCACGAGGTCGTTTGTTCCAGAAGGAGAGCTCACCTCAGCCAGTGACTCAAATGCTTTGCTGGCTTTGCATTCCTCGTGTGACCCCGGCGATGACCTCTTCAGAATGTTCTGGAAGACAAATGAAAGGGGGTTTGTGGCCGTGGTCTAGAAGGTCAATTGGTTCTGACAGACCACTGTCCCTGGCTCCTTCATGTGCAAGAATCTTTAGGGGGCAATAGAAAGCTACTAAAAAAGCTATAAAAAAGAGTAAGATAGATTATGAGAGTAAACTAGCTCAGAATATAAAAACAGATAGTAAAAGTTTCTACAAATATATAAAACAAAAAAAGAGTGGCTAAGATAAATATTGGTCCTTTAGAGGATGAGAAGGGAGATTTAATAATGGGAGCTGAGGAAATGGCTGAGGAACTGAACAGGTTTTTTGGGTCGGTCTTCACAATGGAAGACACAAATAACATGCCAGTGACTGATAGAAATGAGGCTATGACAGAACATAGAACATAGAAAAATACAGCACAGAACAGGCCCTTCAGCCCATGATGTTGTGCCGAACGTTTGTCCTAGATTAAGAACAAATTAATCTACACCCCAAGATTCTACCGTAATCCATGTACCTATCCAATAGCCGCTTGAAGGTCCCTAATGTTTCCGACTCAACTACTTCCACAGGCAGTGCAATCCATGCCCCCACTACTCTCTGGGTAAAGAACCTACCTCTGACATCTCCCCTATATCTTCCACCACTCACCTTAAATTTATGTCCCCTTGTAATGGTTTGTTCCACCCGAGGAAAAAGTCTCTGACTGTCTACTCTATCTATTCCCCTGATCATCTTATAAACCTCTATCAAGTCGCCCCTCATCCTTCTCCGTTTTAATGAGAAAAGGCCTAGCACCCTCAACCTTTCCTCGTAAGACCTACTCTCCATTCCAGGCAACATCCTGGGAAATCTCCTTTGCACCTTTTCCAAAGCTTCCACATCCTTCCTAAAATGAGGTGACCAGAACTGCACACAGTACTCCAAATGTGGCCTGACCAAGGTTTTGTACAGCTGCATCATCACATCACGGCTCTTAAATTCAATCCCTCTGCTAATGAACGCTAGCATATCATAGACCTTCTTCACAGCTCTATCCACTTGAGTGGCAACTTTTGAAGATCTATGAACATAGACCCCAAGATCTCTCTGCTCCTCCACATTGCTAAGAACCCTACCGTTAACCCTGTATTCCGCATTCATATTTGTCGTTCCAAAATGGACAACCTCACTTTTCAGGGTTAAACTCCATCTGCCACTTCTCAGCCCAGCTCTGCATCCTATCTATGTCTCTTTGCAGCCGACAACAGCCCTCCTCACTATCCACAACTCCACCAAGCTTTGTATCGTCTGCAAAGTCTTCAACTCCCTCATCCACGTCATTAATGAAAATCACAAAGAGCAGAGGACGCAGAACTGATCCCTGCGGTGCGCCACTGGTAACTAGGCTCCAGGCTGAATATTTGCCATCCACCACCACTCTCTGACTTCTATCGGTTAGCCAGTTCGTTATCCAACTGGCCAAATTTCCCACTATCCCATGCCTCCTTACTTTCTGCATAAGCCTACCATGGGGAACCTTATCAAATGCCTTACTAAAATCTATGTACACCACATCCACTGCTTCACCTTCATTCACATGCTTGGTCACCTCCTCAAAGAATTCAATAAGACTTGTGCGGCAAGACCTACCCATCACAAATCTGTGCTGACTATCCCTAATCAAGCAGTGTCTTTCCAGATGCTCAGAAATCCTATCCCTCAGTACCCTTTCCATTACTTTGCCTGCCACTGAAGTAAGACTAACTGGCCTGTAATTCCCAGGGTTATCCCTATTCCCTTTTTTGAACAGGGGCACGACATTTGCCACTCTCCAATCCCCTGGTACCACCCTTGTTGACAGTGAGTACGAAAAGATCATTGCCAATGGCTCTGCAATTTCATCCCTTGCTTCCCATAGAATCCTTGGATATATCCCGTCAGGCCCGGGGACTTGACTATTCTCAAGTTTTTCAAAATGCCCAACACATCTTCCTTCCTAACAAGTATCTCCTCAAGCTTACCAGTCTGTTTCACACTGTCCTCTCCAACAATATGGCCCCTCTCGTTTGTAAATACTGAAGAAAAGTACTTGTTCAAGGCCTCTCCTATCTCTTCTGACTCAATAAATAATCTCCCGCAACTGTCCTTGATCGGACCCACCCTTCCTCTAGTCATTTTCATATTTCTCACATATGTGGAAAAGGCCATGGGGTTTTCCTTGATTCTACCCGCCAAAGATTTTTCATGCCTTCTTTTAGCTCTCCTAATCCCTTTCTTCAGTTCCCTCCTGGCTATCTTGTATCCCTCAAGCGCAGGTGAGTACCTTGAGATGATTGTTATCACTGAGGAGGTAGTGATAGGAAAGCTAATGGGCTAAAGGTAGACAAGTCTCCTGGCCCTGATGGAATGCATACCAGAGTGCTAAAAGAGATGGCTAGGGAAATTGCAAATGCACTAGTGATAATTTACCAAAATTCACTAGACTCTGGGGTGGTCCCGGCGGATTGGAAATTAGCAAACGTGACACCACTGTTTAAAAAAGGAGGTAGGCAGAGAGCAGGAAATTATAGGCTAGTGAGCTTAACTTCGGTAATAGGGAAGATGCTGGAATCTATCATCAAGGAAGAAATAGCGAGGCATCTGGATAGAAATTGTCCCATTGGGCAGACGCAGCCTGGGTTCATAAAGGGCAGATCATGCCTAACTAATCTAGTGGAATTTTTTGAGGACATTACCAGTACGGTAGATAACGGGGAGCCAATGGATGTGGTATATCTGGATTTCCAGAAAGCCTTTGACAAGGCGCCACACAATAGGTTGCTGCATAAGATAAAGATGCATGGCATTAAGGGTAAAGTAGTAGCATGGATAGAGGATTGGTTAATTAATAGAAAGCAAAGAGTGGGGATTAATGGGTGTTTCTCTGGTTGGCAATCAGTCGCTAGTGGTGTCCCTCAGGGATCAGTGTTGGGCCCACAATTGTTCACAATTTACACAGCTGATTTGGAGTTTGGGACTAAGGGCAATGTGTCCAAGTTTGCAGACGACACTAAGATGAGTGGTAAAGCAAAACGTGCAGAGGATACTGGAAGTCTGCAGAGGGATTTGGATAGGTTAAGTGAATGGGCTAGGGTCTGGCAGATGGAATACAATGTTGACAAATGTGAGGTTATCCATTTTGGTAGGAATAACAGCAAAAGGGATTATTATTTAAATGCTAAAATATTAAAACATGCTGCTGTGCAGAGAGACCTGGGTGTGCTAGTGCATGAGTCGCAAAATGTTGGTTTACAGGTGCAACAGGTGATTAAGAAGGCAAATGGAATTTTATTGCTAGAGGGATGGCCTTTAAGACTTGGGAGGTTATGCTGCAATTGCATGAGGTGTTAGTGAGGCCACACCTGGAGTATTGTGTTCAGTTTTGGTCTCCTTACTTGAGAAAGGACGTACTGGCGCTGGAGGGTGTGCAGAGGAGATTCACTAGATTAATCCCAGAGCTGAAGGGGTTGGATTACGAGGAGAGGTTGAGTAGACTGGGACTGTATTTGTTGGAATTTAGAAGGATGAGGGGGGATCTTCTAGAAACATATAAAATTATGGAGGGAATAGATAGGATAGATGGGGGCAGGTTGTTCCCACTGGCGGGTGAAATCAGAACTAGAGGCCATAGCCTCAAAATCAGGGTAAGTAGATTTAGGACTGAGTTTAGGAGGAACTTCTTCTCACAAAGGGTTGTGAATCTATGGAATTTCTTGCCCAGTGAAGCAGCTGAGGCTCCTTCATTAAATGTTTTTAAGAGAAAGATAGATAGTTTTTGAAGAATAAAGGGATTAAGGGTTATGGTGTTCGGGCCGGAAAGTGGAGCTGAGTCCACAAAAGATCACTATGATCTCATTGAATAGTGGAGCAGGCTCGAGGGGGCAGATGGCCCACTCTTGCTCCTAGTTCTTATATTCTTATGATCTCTCTCTCTGTCCCGCTCTCTGTCTGCCCCCCGTCGTCATCCTACTCTCTCTGTCCCACTCTCTGTCTCTATCCCAACCCTCCCTCTGTCTCCTCTCTCTCTCCTTGGCCTCCTCTCTCTCTCTCTCTCTCTGTCCCACTCTTTCTCTCTGTCCCGCCTCTCTCACTCATTTCCTCTCCTCCCCTCTCTCTGCCTCCTTTCTGTGCCCCTTCTCACTCTCTGATCCCCTTCCTCTGTCCCTTCTCTCTCTTGCTCTCTATCTCAAGCTTCCCCCCTCTCTCTGTACCCAGCTCCCTCTCTGTGCCCTCTCTCTCTCTCCCCCATTTTCTTTCATGGCCTTGTCCATCGTTCTCTGTCCACTCTCTGTGTCCCACTCCCACTCTCTCCACCTCCTCTCCGTCCCCATCGCTCTCTTTCTGTGTGCCCCTCTCTCTCTCCCCATTCTCCCAATCCCCTCCCACTCTCTGTCCTCCGCCCCCTCTCTCTGTCCTCTTTCTCTCTCTGGCCCCCTCTCTCTATTTTTTCCCATCTCCATGTCCACCCTCTCTTTGTCTCTTTGTCCTCCCCCTCTCTCTGTCTCCTCTCTCTCACTCTCTATCCCTCTCTCTAACTCTCTGTCCTCCTCTCTCTCAGTCCCCCTTGTTATGCTCTTGTACAGAGACAATTACTGAGTCAGCATATATCTAGTTCAAGACCAGTTAATTTTATTGTTGCATAATAAACTGTGGGCAGGAAACTAATGCTATCAAACTGGAACTAATACAAAGCCGACTGACCACGACAATTTCTCCTCAAGACTCCCCCAGGCTCAGTGTCACGTGCTATTACTTACCTGACACCTACTGGTCGGAGGCTTTACATATTTACACTTACACTTGTTTATACATATCACTACATCCCCTTTCCTTGAGATTTCAAAGAAAACATATTATTTCAGTAAATATTATATATGATATGCATAACAATGTATTTTACATTATGTACAGTTCTATTGTCCATTCACAGATCCAACTGTTCCGGTTTCTTTCTGTTTCTCATTGATTGTCTCAACTTTGGTAAATCTGGTGAATCTGTGTGATATTTCTGACCTTCTGTAGGTCCATCTGCTGTGATTGTATCATTGTTCTGAACATCATTCTGTACTTTGACATTTAACCCGTTCACTGGTTGTGTCGATTTCGATGAATGTAAACTTTCATATCCATCCTCGCCTCGCTGTTCAGCAACAGGTTGCTTCACTTTTAGGAGTGTTCGTCTATTCCCCCTTCAAACCTGTCCTTGCTCAGTTATCACAGTACAGGACCTTGGACCTGTTTTCTGCAATACCTTAGCACGTTTTGACCAGTCATCAGGATCCTCCACTCTCACCATGTCATTCAGTTTCAAAGGTTTCAGACTCCTGGTAGACTTGGCATAATATTCCTTTTGTTTCTTCTTCTGAGATTCCATCTGATCCCTTATCTTCTCATTCAGCCTTTGCTCGGTCTGGCATGGCAGAGTTATTCGTAGTTTCAGATTCATCAACATTTCTGCTGGCGATAAACTACAACTTAATGGAGATGTTCGGTAACTGAGCAGTGCTAAATATGGATCATCTGTACTGTCCATGGCCTTCCTCAGTCATTGCTTGACTATCTGAACCCCATTTCTGCTTTGCCATTTGATTGCGGTTATAATGGACTTGACGTTAATGCTTAAAATCATATTGCTGTGCAACTTCCTGCCATTCTTTACTGTGAAGCATGCTCGATTACCACTCATTACTAACTCAGGCTATTCCATGTTATGCAAAAGTTCTTTTGTGTGCATGATTATACAATTTGCTGATGAGCTAGATAACTGTGCTATCTCGGGATAATTTGAGTAATAATCTAGCACTACCAAATATTCTTTACCATCAAGATAGAATAAGTGTCACCTATTTTCATTGGTTCCTTTGCTTGTTGATGTTGATATCGTTGACAGGTGGTTCACTTTTCCACCATGTTCTGTCTGTCTTTGTTTATTCCCGTCCAATATACAGTATCTTGTACTGTTTGCTTGCGTTTCTCAATTCCAAGGTGACCCTCATGAATCTTTTGCAGTATTTCCCTGCACAGACACTGGAATTATGATTCTCTCTTGCCTCAGTAACAAACCATTTGCTACACTTAGCTCTGATCGTATGTGATGATATTTAGAACATGAACCTTTCGGCCATCCATTGTTGCAATTATTTATCACCATGGGCAGCACGGTAGCATGGTGGTTAGCATAAATGCTTCACAGCTCCAGGGTCCCAGGTTCCGTTCCCGGCTGGGTCACTGTCTGTGCGGAGTCTGCACGTCCTCCCCGTGTGTGCGTGGGTTTCCTCCGGGTGCTCCGGTTTCCTCCCACAGTCCAAAGATGTGCGGGTTAGGTGGATTGGCCATGCTAAATTGCCCGTAGTGTCCTAAAAAGTAAGGTTAAGGGGGGGGGGGGGGGTTGTTGGGTTACGGGTATAGGGTGGATACGTGGGTTTGAGTGGGGTGATCATTGCTCGGCACAACATCGAGGGCCGAAGGGCCTGTTCTGTGCTGTACTGTTCTATGTTCTATTTGTAATAATTTATCCTTCTCTGTTTCTTCAACAATCAGTTTTGACTGTGCATCCGACCCTGGAAATGTTTCTGTGATCATATCTACATGAACCTGCACATCCTCTCCAATGGAATTGTTACCCTGTGAAGTTGTAGCTCTGGACAACGCATTCGCTGCGACAATATCCTCACCCTGTGTATAGTTAAATTCAAAGTCATATCTCTGATGTTTCATCATTAGATGTCGAATGCGAGATGACATCTCACTGAGACTCTTCTTGACTATTGCAACCAACAGTCTATGATCTGTCTCGACAATGAACGTAGATAGACCAGATACGTAGCTCTGGAATTTCTCCAAACCATTTACTTTCCTTAAACTCTCTTTTTCTATTTGTACATAAAGACATTCAGATTCTGTCATAGATCTTGAAGCATGCTACTGGTTTCCAATGACTACCATTGTCCTGTTGCAGCAATACTGCACCCAGACCATCCTTCAATGCATCTGTTGAAATCTTGGTATTTTTTGTTGGATCGAGAAATGTTAATACTGATGTGGTCTTCTTTCTTTAGTCTTATCCATTCTTGTTCATGCTGTTCAGTCCAACCAAAGTTTTTCAATTTCAAACTTTCAAATCATCAAACCACTGTCGACTGTCCCAGCAGCCCCGGACACACCCACACCCACCATCACAGCTTCCGAAGTCAGATCGGCCTTCCTGAAAGTGAACCCTCAGAAGGCGAGGAACCCTCAGACAGGGTCCCTGGTCATGAACTCAGAGCCTGTGCAGATGTGTTCACGGACATCTTCAACCTCTCCGTATTCTGTTCCAAGCTCCCCACCTGCTTCAAGAAGACCACCATCATACTGGTGCCAAAGAAGAACCACGCAACGTGCCTCAATGACTACCGTCCAGTGGCCCTGATATTGATCGTAATGAAGTACTTCAAGAGGTTGGTCATGAGGCACATCAACTCCATACTCCCAGAACGCCAACATCCACTGTAATTCGCATACCGCCGCAACTGGTCCACAGCAGACACCATCTCCCTGGCCCTACACTCATCCCTGGTGAATCTCGACAACAAGGACTCCTACATCAGACTCCTATTTATTGACTACAGCTCCGCCTTCAACACCATAATCCCACCCAAGCTTATATCAAAGCTCCAAAACCTAGGACTTGTCTCCTCACTCTGCAACTGGATCCTCGACTTCCTGACCCATAGACCACAATCTGTAAGAATAAACACCTCCTCAACAATAGTACTCAATTCTGGGACCCGCAAGGCTGCGTACTTAGCCCTTACTATACTCCCTGTACACACATGAGTGCGTGGCAAAATTTGGCTCCAAATCCATCCACAAGTTTGTTGACGATACGACCATAATGGGCTGGATCTCAAATAACGACGAGTCATAATACAGGATGGGGATAGAGAACCTGGTGGAGTGGTGCAGTGACAACAATCTATCCCTCAATGCCAGCAAAACTAAAGAGCTGGTCCATACTTTCAGAAAGCAAAGTACTGTACACATCCCTGTCAGCATCAACGGGGTTGAGGTGGAGATGGTTGACAGCTTTACATTCCTAGGTGTGCACATCACCAAAAATCTGTCCTGGTCCACCCACAGCGATGCTACAACTATGAAAGCACAACAGCGCCTATACTTCCTCAGCTACTTTTCCCAAGTGTTTAAAATGGCCACCGCTGCTGAGACCACGTTTTATTTTTGAGTGCATCACAACATCTATGGCGCCGGCATCGCTCCCAATTTTCACGCCAAAACTTTGTGCTTCAATGTGCTGATATGTTTCGCAGCTAGTTCACTCGCGTGGCAAATCCTAATTCTGTCTTCTAATTGAAACTCATTCTCCCATAAGAGATGTTCATGCACCTTATCATCATTTACTCCAAAGACAATTTGATCCCAATCATTGATGATTTTAAAGTCACAAAGTTACACGTTGTGCTTTCAACTTGAGGTCGGTGAGAAAGCTGTTAAAGAACTTGCCCGTCTTCTATGTGCGCGTTCTAAAAATATATCGCTCAAAAGTTTCATTTTTCTTCGGCCTGCAATGCTCATTAAATGTTTTTATGATGGCATAGAAGCTTTTACCATTGTCCTCTTGTTCATATACGAAGGTGTTATAAATCTCAATCACCTGTGGGCCGGCTACCGTTAGCAACAACGCTATCTTTCTTTCATCTGGCTGCACCTACAATCCTAGAGCTGCTACATACAGTGTAAACTGTTGTTTAAATGTGCACCAATTGGCATCAACATTGCCGGTTACACAAAGTTGTTTCGGAGTTTTTAAACTATCCACCTTTTTCTCGCACAGGTTTTGCGTTTTCAGAGATTTCCTTCGATGTTCCAGGTTTTCCTTGTCGCACCGATTCACCAAATTTAAAGACTATGTCCTTCAAATCTTCATACTTCTGACCATTAGTTTTTTGACCACGCCTGGTACCATGTTATGTTCTTGTGCAGAGACAATGACTGAGTTGGTGTACTAAAGAACATCTAGTTCAATTTATTATAGTATAATGAACTGTGGGTAAGAAACGAATGCTATCAAACAGGAATTAATACGACTGATGGTTTCTCCTCCACGACTCCCTCAAGGCTACAGTGTCACGTGCTATTACTTGCCTGACACCTACTGATCGGAGGCTGTACATATTTACACTTGCTTACGTATATCACTACGTCCCCCACTCTCTGTCCCCTGCTCTCTGTCTCTCTCTCACCGCCCTTTCTCTCTCTCGCTCTCTCACCGCCCTCCGCTCTCTCTGTCCCCATCTCTCTCCCCATCCATTCTC
Organism: Scyliorhinus canicula; assembly: GCF_902713615.1. NCBI lineage: Eukaryota > Metazoa > Chordata > Chondrichthyes > Carcharhiniformes > Scyliorhinidae > Scyliorhinus > Scyliorhinus canicula. The sequence continues at coordinate 87,617,724 of NC_052161.1, forward strand.
AGTCTCTGTCCTCTAGCTCACTCTCTATCCCCCTCTCACTCTGCACCCTCTCTCTGCCTCACACTCTCTCCCCCATTCTCTCTCTCTCCATCCCCTCCCTATCTCTCCGTGCCCCCTCTCTCACTCCACCCCCTCTCACTTGCTCTGTCTCCTCTATCTCTTCACACTTCCTTCCATCTCTCCCTCCCTTTGCTCCTCTCTTCCCTCATTCTCTCTCCCTCCGCGCTCTCTGACACTATCTGTCCCTCCTCTCTCTGCTCCCTGTCTCTCCGCCTCCCTTTCTCTGCGCCCCCTAACCTCTGCTTTCTCTCTCTGTACCCCACTCTCTCTCCCCATTCTGTCTCTTTTCACCCCTTTTCACTCTCTGTCCCCTGTCTCTCTAAACCCCCCCGTCCCCATCTCTCTTACTCTCCGCCCCTCTCTCTCTCCGCCACCTCTCTCTTTCTCAGTCCCCTTTTCTCTCTGATTCCACACCCTCTCTCTATCACTCATCTCTCTCTCCATCCCCTCTCTATCCCCCTCTCTCTCTCTCCATCCCCTCTCTATCCCCCTCTCTCTCTCTCCACCCCCTCTCTATCCCCCCTCTCTATCGCGGCCACCTCTCTCTCTCTCACCCTACTCTTTCTCTCTTACCCCCCTCTCTCTCTCCGCCCCCTCTCTGTTCGCCCGCTGTCCCAAGTATCTCCTGATAATTCCAGTGGATTGTGTGTCCATGTTCCTGTGAGGGAGATGGAATTTTAACCACAGGATTGAGTGATGGAGAAGGCAGGCTGTGGCTCCTTGAGCGGGCTGAGGGACTGAGACCAGCACTTCCATACGAACAGCAAGAATTCTGCCAAAGTCATGACGCGTGGGGCGGTGGGTATTGCACCCAACAGTACCTTACACCCATAGATTGCATTAGTTCACAGACCCCTAAGATGCCAGACACCTTTTGAGGGCTTTGCGGAGTCTGGTGACCACACGCCTGTACATGGACTGGGCTGCACCCACTTTTCAGTTAATCCCTTTGTCGTTGCATTTCATCCCCACAATCTTGATCTGTAGGCAGGCGGAAAGGTGGGGGGGGGGGGGGGGGGGAGCAGCAGGAACTGCCCTCCTAGCGGGCCAGCTCCGGGCCAAGTCCAGGCCGCAGGCCGGCGAGAAGGAGTTGACGGCCCGGCTCCTCCGTTGCCAGGTGTTGGTGAAAAAGGCATCTCGCTGCCGTTGAGGCCTTCCATACCCGACGGGTGACCGTAGTGACTGAGTGTTCCACCGATCCTGTTAAATTACCTTTTCACAATCTGTTTACCATCGGACCATAAGATATAGGGGCAGAAGCAGGCCATTCGGCCCATCGAGTCTGCTCCGTCAATCAATGTGATCCTGACTGACCTGATTTGAGAATCCTCAGCTCCACTTTCCCGCCTTATTCTATAACATTCGATTCCCTCACTGATAAAAATCTGTCTATCTCGGCCTTGAACATACTTAACAACACAACCTCTTCAGCTCTCTGCGGTAAAGAATTCCACGGACTCACTCTGAGAGAAGAAACTCTTCCTCATTTCTGTCTTAAAAGGGTGACCCCTTACTCTGAGATTTTGCCCTCTGGTCCTAAACTCTCCCACAAGAGGAAGCAGCCTCTCAGCATCTGCCCTGTCAAGCCGCCTGAGAACCCTGTATGATTCAATAAGGTCACCTCTCAGTCTGCCAATGAGTACAGGTCCAACCTACTCAACTTCTCCTCAGAAGAAATTCTCTCCATACCTGGGCTCTGGATTTCCTCCAATGTCAGGATATCTTTCCTTAGGTAAGGAGAAATAAACTGTTCTGAGTATTCCAGGGGTGGTCTACCTCGTGCCTTGTACAGTTTTAGCAAGACTTGATTATTTTTGTCCTCCACTTCCTTTCAAGTAAAGGCAAACACTCCATTTGCCTTCGCAATGACCTGCTGAACTAGCATGCTAGCGTTTTGTGATTTATGCACAACGACCCTCCAATCCCTCTGCGCTGCACTTTTCTGCAGTCTCTCTCCATTTAGATCAGGGGTGGGCAAACTACGTGCCGCATGTGGCCCGACAAAGGTATTTATGCGGCCCGCCAATGAGGTGCCCGGAATCATAACCGGCATTTTTGAAAAGCCGGCGGGTAAAAAGCCGCTGAAGTAAATGCGCTTATTCAATAATAGGTTAAGTCGCTTGAAGAGGCTGAAGTTAATTTACCGCCCGATTGGTTGTTTTACTTTATCCCGTACCTCCAAAAGAAGCCCCTGCCAGATACGGGAAAAGCTTGACCCCAGCCAGCTGTGAGATGTATCGAAACGAGACACTCTCGCCACCACACGATGGACGTACCTGGACCAGGAGTTTGAGCCGTGTAATCCGTTGAAATGGCAAAATGAGGAAGGATTTCAAAGAAAGTCTTTGACAAAGAGGGTCACTTTCCAGCTCCTCCACCACCTCCCGAAACTGGGGATTATCCCGTCTGCCACAAGAGAGGGAAAATTATCTCAAACACCACATAACATGAAGGCGCTTTACTCTGGATCTAACTCTGTGCTGCACCCGTCCTGGGAGTGTTTGATGGGGTCAGTGTAGAGGGAGCTTTACTCTGTATCTAACCCCATGCTGTACCTGTCCTGGGAGTGTTTGATGGGGACAGTGTAGAGGGAGCTTTACTCTGTATCTAACCCCGTGCTGTACCTGTCCTGGGAGTGTCCATGGGGACAGTGAAGAGGGAGCTTTACTCTGTATCTAACCCCGTGCTGTACCTGTCCTGGGAGTGTTTGATGGGGACAGTGTAGAGGGAGCTTTACTCTGTATCTAACCCCGTGCTGTACCTGTCCTGGGAGTGTTTGATGGGGTCAGTGTAGAGGGAGCTTTACTCTGTATCTAACCCCGTGCTGTACCTGTCCTGGGAGTGTTTGATGGGGACAGTGTAGAGGGAGCTTTACTCTGGATCTAACTCTGTGCTGCACCCGTCCTGGGAGTGTTTGATGGGGTCAGTGTAGAGGGAGCTTTACTCTGTATCTAACCCCATGCTGTACCTGTCCTGGGAGTGTTTGATGGGGACAGTGTAGAGGGAGCTTTACTCTGTATCTAACCCCGTGCTGTACCTGTCCTGGGAGTGTCCATGGGGACAGTGAAGAGGGAGCTTTACTCTGTATCTAACCCCGTGCTGTACCTGTCCTGGGAGTGTTTGATGGGGACAGTGTAGAGGGAGCTTTACACTGTATCTAACCCCGTGCTGTACCTGTCCTGGGAGTGTTTGATGGGGACAGTGTAGAGGGAGCTTTACTCTGTATCTAACCCCGTGCTGTACCTGTCCTGGAAGTGTTTGATGGGGTCAGTGTAGAGGGAGCTTTACTCTGTATCTAACCCCGTGCTGTACCTGTCCTGGGAGTGTTTGATGGGGACAGTGTAGAGGGAGCTTTACTCTGGATCTAACTCTGTGCTGCACCCGTCCTGGGAGTGTTTGATGGGGTCAGTGTAGAGGGAGCTTTACTCTGTATCTAACCCCATGCTGTACCTGTCCTGGGAGTGTTTGATGGGGACAGTGTAGAGGGAGCTTTACTCTGTATCTAACCCCGTGCTGTACCTGTCCTGGGAGTGTCCATGGGGACAGTGAAGAGGGAGCTTTACTCTGTATCTAACCCCGTGCTGTACCTGTCCTGGGAGTGTTTGATGGGGACAGTGTAGAGGGAGCTTTACACTGTATCTAACCCCGTGCTGTACCTGTCCTGGGAGTGTTTGATGGGGTCAGTGTAGAGGGAGCTTTACTCTGTATCTAACCCCGTGCTGTACCTGTCCTGGGAGTGTTTGATGGGGTCAGTGTAGAGGGAGCTTTACTCTGTATCTAACCCCGTGCTGTACCTGTCCTGGGAGTGTTTGATGGGGACATTGTAAAGGGAGCTTTACTCTGGATCTAACTCTGTGCTGCACCCGTCCTGGGAGTGTTTGATGGGGACAGTGTAGAGGGAGCTTTACTCTGTATCTAACCCTGTGCTGTACCTGTCCTGGGAGTGTTTGATGGGGACAGTGTAGAGGGAGCTTTACTCTGTATCTAACTCTGTGCTGCACCCGTCCTGGGAGTGTTTGATGGGGTCAGTGTAGAGAGAGCTTTACTCTGTATCTCACCCCGTGCTGTACCTGCCCTGGGAGTGTTTGATGGGAACAGTGTAGAGGGAGCTTTACTCTGTATCTAACCCCGTGCTGTACCTGTCCTGGGAGTGTTTAATGGGGTCAGTGTAGAGGGAGCTTTACTCTGTATCTAACCCCGTGCTGTACCTGTCCTGGGAGTGTTTGATGGGGTCAGTGTAGAGGGAGCTTTACTCTGTATCTAACCCCGTGCTGTACCTGTCCTGGGAGTGTTTGATGGGGACATTGTAAAGGGAGCTTTACTCTGGATCTAACTCTGTGCTGCACCCGTCCTGGGAGTGTTTGATGGGGACAGTGTAGAGGGAGCTTTACTCTGTATCTAACCCTGTGCTGTACCTGTCCTGGGAGTGTTTGATGGGGACAGTGTAGAGGGAGCTTTACTCTGTATCTAACCCCGTGCTATACCTGTCCTGGGAGTGTTTGATGGGAACAGTGTAGAGGGAGCTTTACTCTGTATCTAACCCCGTGCTATACCTGTCCTGGGAGTGTTTGATGGGGACAGTGTAGAGCAGGGGTGGGCAACCTTTTCCATGCAAGGGCCACATTCAGAAATTCACAATTTTAAAGGGCCGCATAGTATATTAAATAAAATAATTACTTCACCCGGTTATGATTCTGGGCGCCTCATATAGAACATAGAACAGTACAGCACAGAACAGGCCCTTCGGCCCTCAACGTTGTGCCGAGCAATGATCACCCTACTCAAGTCAACGTATCCACCCTATACCAGTAAGTAACCCAACAGCCCCCCCCCCCATTAACCTTAAAAAAAACTTAAAAATAAAAAAAAAGAATTTTAAAAAAAAAATTTTTTTTTTTAATGACTTGGTGGGCCGCATAAAGAACTTTGGCGGGCCGCATGCGGCCCGTGGGCCGTAGTTTTCCCACCCCTGGTGTAGAGGGAGCTTGACTCTGTACCTAACCCCGTGCTGTACCTGTCCTGGGAGTGTTTGATGGGGACAGTGTAGAGGGAGCTTTACTCTGTATCTAACCCCCTGCTGTACCTGTCCTGGGAGTGTTTGATGAGGACAGTGTAGAGCGAGCTTTACTCTCTATCTAACTCTGTGCTTTCCCTGTCCTGGGAGTGTTTGATGGGGACAGTGTAGAGGGAGCTTTACTCTGTATCTCACCATGTGCTGTACCTGTCCTGGGAGTGTTTGATGGGGACAGTGTAGAGGGAGCTTTACTCTGTATCTCACCCTGTGCCGTACCTGTCCTGGGAGTGTTTGATGGGGACAGTGTAGAGGGAGCTTTACTCTGTATCTCACCCTGTGCTGTACCTGTCCTGGGAGTGTTTGATGGGGACAATGTGGAGGGAGCTTTACTCTGTATCTAACCCCGTGCTGTACCTGTCCTGGGAGTGTTTGATGGGGACAGTGTAGCGGGAGCTTTACTCTGTATCTAACCCCGTGCTGTACCTGTCCTGAGAGTGTTTGATGCGGACAGGGTAGAGGGAGCTTTACTCTGCATCTAACCCCATGCTGTACTTTTCCTGGGAGTGTTTGATGGGGACAGTGTAGAGGGAGCTTTACTCTGTAGTTAACCTCATGCTGTACCTGTCCTGGGAGTGTTTGTTGGGGACAGTGTAGAGGAAGATTTCTCTGTATTCTTACATTAGCCGTTTAAAAGTCTTCTCTTGATATGATTGGTTGGTTACGTATGGAATGTAAACTGCTCTGAAGTCTGGGAGATGGGATAGGAAGATCCCACAAACATCAAACTCCATGATATCCTGTTCCAGGTCCTCCTCGAGGTCTGCAAGGAATCTGAATGGTAAAGGAGCAACAGAATTAGTGCAGAATTAGACTGGGAAGGGAAGGCAGGGATGATTCAGCAAATGATGGGCTTCATATCGATCTGACTGTGAATGCAGTGATGCATGTCCGTGCAGTGCCCAGCACACACTCTCCAACACAAATTCAATGAGGAATCAGTGAAGGAGGCATTTGCTTGATCCAGGAGACTTGTTTTAAGAAGTTTCTTACAGAGATAGAGATGGAGTGGAGGTTATAGAGACAGGATGGGGTGTAGGAGCTGGGGGAGGTTAGAGATAGGGAGGGTTGTAGGGGCTGGAGGAAGTTACTGAGATAGGAGGGGTGTAGGGGCTGGAGGAGGTTACAGAGATAGGGAGGGGTGTAGGGGCTGGAGGAGGTTACAGAGATAGGGAGGGGTGTAGGGGCTGGAGGAGGTTACAGAGATAGGGAGGGGTGTAGGGGCTGGAGGAGGTTACAGAGATAGGGAGAGTTGTAGGGGCTGTGGGAAAGTTACAGTGATAGGGAAGGTTGTAGGGGCTGGGGGAGGGTAGAGAAAGGGAGTGCTGTAGGGGCTGGAGGAGGTTACTGAGGTAGGGAGGGTTGCAGGGGCTGGGGGAAGTTACTGAGATAGGGAGGGTTGTATAGGCTGGAGGAGGTTACAGAGATAGGGAGGGTTGTAGGGGCTAGGGAGGGTAGAGATAGGGAGGGTTGAAGGGGCTGGAGGAGGTTACAGAGATAGGGAGGGGTGTAGGGGCTGGAGGAAGTTACAGAGATAGGGAGGGTTGTATAGGGAGGGGGAGGTTACAGAGATAGGGAGGGGTGTAGGGACTGGGGGAGGTTACAGAGATAGGGAGGGGTGTAGGGGCTGGGGGAGGTTACAGAGATAGGGAGGGTTGTAGGGGCTGGGGGAAGTTACTGAGATAGGGAGGGTTGTATAGGCTGGAGGAGGTTACAGAGATAGGGAGGGTTGTAGGGGCTGAGGGAAAGTTACAGTGATAGGGAAGGGTGTAGGGGCTGGAGGAGGTTACTGAGATAGGGAGGGGTGTAGGGGCTGGAGGATGTTACAGTGATAGGGAGGGGTGTTGGGGCTGGAGGTGGTTACAGAGATAGGGAGGGGTGTAGGGGCTGGGGGAGGTTACAGAGATAGGGAGGGGTGTAGGGGCTGGGGGAGGTTACAGAGATAGGCAGGGGTGTAGGGGCTGGAGGAGGTTACAGAGATAGGGAGGGGTGTAGGGGCTGGAGGAGGTTACAGAGATAGGGAGGGGTGTAGGGGCTGGGGGAGGTTACAGAGATAGGGAGGGTGTAAGGGCTGGAGAAGGTCACAGGGATAGGGAGGGGAGTAGGGGCTGGAGGAGGTTACAGGATAGGGAGGGGTGTAGGGGCTGGAGGAGGTTACAGAGATAGGGAGGGGTGTAGGGGCTGGGGGAGGTTACAGAGATAGGAAGGGGTGTCAGGGCTGGAGGGGGTTACAGAGATAGGGAGGGGTGTAGGGTCTGGAGGAGGTTACAGAGATAGGGAGGGGTGTAGGGGCTGGGGGAGGTTACTGAGATAGGGAGGGGTGTAGGGGCTGGAGGAGGTACAGAGATAGGGAGGGGTGTAGGGGCTGGGGGAGGTTACAAAGATAGGGAGGGGTGTAGGGGCTGGGGGAGGTTACAGAGATAGGGAGGGGTGTAGGGGCTGGAGGAGGTTACAGAGATAGGGAGGGGTGAAGGGGCTGGGGGAGGTTACAGAGATAGGGAGGGGTGTAGGGGCTGGGGGAGGTTACAGAGATAAGGTGGGATTTCTGGGCATGAGCATGTTAAAGAGATAGGGTGGGTTGGAGGAGCTGAAGGTGGTTACAGAAAGAGATGCTGAATGGGTCTTCTCCAGTTCCTGTGTGACAGAATTAACAGTGATCCTCGCTCCCCCTCTTCTGCTTTCGAACTCCGGCTTCCAACGTACCTGCGACTGACTTCGCGAACATCGGCCAGCTTGGAGAAGAGCCACTGCCTCTCCTGCCCACCCAGTAATGCCTGGAGCTTGGAGGAGAGCTGGAAGTGTTCAACTGCAATGTCCAGACTACGGAGGCACGATGCCTCAGATGTAATCAACTCAAACTTAGCCTGCAGTGGGAGAGAGATTGAGAGAGGGAGAGGAAGGACGTAAGGGAGAGAGGGATGGTGACAGAGAGAGAGAGGAGAGTAGGAGGGAGACAGAGAGTGGGAGGGAAAGAGAGAGCGAGGGAGGGAGAGAGAGTGGGAGGGAGAGAGAGTGGGAGGGAGAGAGAGTGGGAGGGAGACAGAGAGTGGGAGGGAGACAGAGAGTGGGAGGGAGACAGAGAGTGGGAGGGAGACAGAGAGTGGGAGGGAGAGAGAGTGGGAGGGAGAGAGAGTGGGAGGGAGAGAGAGTGGGAGGGAGAGAGAGTGGGAGGGAGAGAGAGAGAGTGGGAGGGAGAGAGAGTGGGAGGGAGAGAGAGTGGGAGGGAGAGAGAGAGAGTGGGAGGGAGAGAGAGTGGGAGGGAGACAGAGTGGGAGGGAGAGAGAGAGTGGGAGGGAGACAGAGTGGGAGGGAGAGAGAGAGTGGGAGGGAGACAGAGTGGGAGGGAGACAGAGTGGGAGGGAGAGAGGGTGGGAGGCAGACAGAGTGGGAGGGAGAGAGAGTGGGAGGGAGAGAGAGTGGGAGGGAGAGAGAGTGGGAGGGAGAGAGAGTGGGAGGGAGAGAGAGTGGTGGGAGAGAGAGTGGGAGGGAGAGAGAGAGTGGGAGGGAGAGAGAGTGGGAGGGAGAGAGAGTGGAGGGAGAGAGAGTGGGAGGGAGAGAGAGTGGGAGGGAGAGAGAGTGGGAGGGAGAGAGAGTGGGAGGGAGAGAGAGTGGGAGGGAGAGAGAGTGGGAGGGAGAGAGAGAGTGGGAGAGAGAGAGAGTGGGAGGAGAGAGAGTGGGAGGGAGAGAGAGTGGGAGGGAGAGAGAGTGGGAGGGAGAGGAGAGAGAGTGGGAGGGAGAGAGAGTGGGAGGGAGAGAGAGAGAGTGGGAGGGAGAGAGAGTGGGAGGGAGAGAGAGAGAGTGGGAGGGAGAGAGAGTGGGTGGGAGAGAGAGTGGAGGGAGATAGTGGGAGGGAGAGATAGTGGGAGGGAGACAGAGTGGGAGGGAGAGAGAGTGGGAGGGAGAGAGAGTGGGAGGGAGAGAGAGTGGGAGGGAGAGAGAGTGGGAGGGAGAGAGAGTGGGAGGGAGAGAGAGTGGGAGGGAGAGAGAGTGGGAGGGAGAGAGAGTGGGAGGGAGGACAGAGAGTGGGAGGGAGACAGAGAGTGGGAGGGAGACAGAGAGTGGGAGGGAGAGAGAGTGGGAGGGAGAGAGGAGTGGGAGGGAGAGAGAGTGGGAGGGAGGGAGAGAGAGTGGGAGGGAGAGAGAGTGGGAGGGAGACAGAGAGTGGGAGGGAGACAGAGAGTGGGAGGGAGGACAGAGAGTGGGAGGGAGAGAGAGTGGGAGGAGAGAGAGTGGGAGGGAGAGAGAGTGGGAGGGAGAGAGAGTGGGAGGGAGAGAGGAGAGTGGGAGGGAGAGAGAGTGGGAGGGAGGGAGAGAGAGAGAGTGGGAGGGAGACAGAGTGGGAGGGAGAGAGAGAGAGTGGGAGGGAGACAGAGTGGGAGGGAGAGAGAGAGTGGGAGGGAGACAGAGTGGGAGGGAGACAGAGTGAGAGGGAGAGAGAGTGGGAGGCAGACAGAGTGGGAGGGAGAGAGAGTGGGAGGGAGAGAGAGTGGGAGGGAGAGAGAGTGGGAGGGAGAGAGAGTGGGAGGGAGAGAGAGTGGGAGGGAGAGAGAGTGGGAGGGAGAGAGAGTGGGAGGGAGAGAGGAGAATGGGAGGGAGAGAGAGTGGGAGGGAGAGAGAGTGGGAGGGAGAGAGAGTGGGAGGGAGAGAGAGTGGGAGGAGAGAGAGAGTGGGAGGGAGAGAGAGTGGGAGGGAGAGAGAGAGTGGGAGGGAGAGAGAGAGAGTGGGAGGGAGAGAGAGTGGGAGGGAGAGAGAGCGAGTGGGAGGGAGAGAGAGAGTGGGAGGGAGAGAGAGTGGGTGGGAGAGAGAGTGGGAGGGAGAGATAGTGGGAGGGAGAGATAGTGGGAGGGAGACAGAGTGGGAGGGAGAGAGAGTGGGAGGGAGAGAGAGTGGGAGGGAGAGAGAGTGGGAGGGAGAGAGAGTGGGAGGGAGAGAGAGAGTGGGAGAGAGAGAGAGTGGGAGGGAGAGAGAGTGGGAGGGAGAGAGAGTGGGAGGGGAGACAGAGTGTGAGGGAGACAGAGTGGGAGGGAGAAGAGTGGGAGGGAGAGAGAGTGGGAGGGAGACAGAGTGGGAGGGAGAGAGAGAGTGGGAGGGAGAGAGAGAGTGGGAGGGAGAGAGAGTGGGAGGGAGAGAGAGAGTGGGAGGGAGAGAGAGTGGGAGGGAGAGAGAGTGGGAGGGAGAGAGAGTGGGAGGGAGAGAGAGTGGGAGGGAGAGAGAGTGGGAGGGAGACAGAGTGGGAGGGAGAGAGAGAGTGGGAGGGAGAGAGAGTGGGAGGGAGACAGAGTGGCAGAGAGAGACAGAGAGAGACAGAGAGAGAGAGAGAGAGAGAGAGAGACAGACAGAGAGGCAGAGAGAGAGAGAGACAGACAGAGAGGCAGAGAGAGAGAGAGACAGAGAGGCAGAGAGAGATAGAGAGAGAGAGAGGCAGAGAGAGACAAGGAGAGACAGAGAGAGACAGAGAGAGACGGAGAGACAGAGAGAGACAGAGAGAGAGAGAGAGACAGACAGAGAGGCAGAGAGAGAGAGAGAGACAGACAGACAGAGAGGCAGAGAGAGAGAGAGACAGAGAGGCAGAGAGAGATAGAGAGAGAAAGAGGCAGAGAGAGACAGGGAGAGACAGAGAGAGACGGAGAGACAGAGAGAGAGAGACAGAGAGAGAGACAGACAGAGAGAGAGACAGAGAGAGAGACAGAGAGAGAGAGACAGACAGAGAGAGAGAGACAGTGAGAGAGACAGTGAGAGAGACGGGGAGACAGACAGAGAGACAGAGAGAGAGACAGAGAGAGAGAGAGAGAGAGAGAGAGAGAGAGAGACAGACAGAGAGACAGACAGAGAGAGAGACGGGGAGACAATGAGAGACAGGTGTTGGGAAGAAGATGGATATTTAGTGTTAGAATTGCTACGAGTCATTGAGAATCACGAGAACGAATTGTGTCTCTAGATCTACCCCACCTTCCCATACTGGGCAGTTCGACTACATGGAACTTCACCAACCAGCCTGTGCACCTGTGTGAGGAGAGACACAAACCCCAGTCTTCCCTCATATGGTACCTCCTGATCCCCTCTGTTCTGCCCCCCTCCCTCGCTGGGGTGGAAGTTTGGAGGTCAGTCTTTTCACCCCTCCCACCTTAGCCACGCTCCCTGTGGTCGCACTCACTCCCTCACACTGTCACTCACTCACACTGTCACTCACTCACTCACACTGTCACTCACTCACACTCACTCACTCCCTCACACTGTCACTCACTCCCTCACACTGTCACTCACTCACACTGTCACTCACTCACACTGTCACTCACTAACACTGTCACTCCCTCACTCACACTGTCACTCACTAACACTGTCACTCCCTCACACTGTCACTCACTCCCTCACACTGTCACTCCCTCACACTGTCACTCACTAACACTGTCACTCCCTCACACTGTCACTCACTCACACTGTCACTCACTCACACTGTCACTCACTCACCATGTCACTCCCTCACACTGTCACTCCCTCACACGGTCACTCACTCACACTGTCACTCACTCACTCACACTGTCACTCACTAACACTGTCACTCCCTCACACTGTCACTCACTCCCTCACACTGTCACTCACTCCCTCACACTGTCACTCACTCACTCGCACTGTCACTCACTCACACTGTCACTCACTCACACTGTCACTCACTCACTCACACTGTCACTCACGCACTCACTCACACACTCACACTGTCACTCACTCACACTGTCACTCACTCACACTCACTCACTAACACTGTCACTCACTCACACTGTCACTCACTCCCTCACACTGTCACTCACTCCCTCACACTGTCACTCACTCACACTGTTACTCACTCACTCACACTGTCACTCACGCACTCACTCACACTGTCACTCACTGACTCACACTGTCACTCACTCACACTGTCATTCACTCACACTCTCACTCACACTGTCACTCCCTCACACTGTCACTCACTCCCTCACACTGTCACTCACTCCCTCACACTGTCACTCACTCACACTGTCACTCACTCACACTGTCACTCACTCACACTGTCACTACTCACACTCACTCACTCACACTGTCACTCACTCACACTGTCACTCACTCACTCACATTGTCACTCCCTCACACTGTCACTCCCTCACACTGTCACTCACCCACTCACACTGTCACTCACTCACACTGTCACTCACTCACTCACACTGTCACTCCCTCACACTGTCACTCACTCACACTGTCACTCACTCACTCACTCACACTGTCACTCACTCACACTGCCACTCACTTACACTGTCACTCACTCACACATACACACTGTCACTCACTCACACTGTCACTCCCTCACACTGCCACTCCCTCACACTGTCACTCACTCACATTGTCACTCACTCACTCACACTGTCACTCAGTCACACTGTCACTCACTAACACTGTCACTCCCACACTGTCACTCCCTCACACTGTCACTGACTCACACTGTCACTCACTCACTCACAGTCGCTCACTCCCTCACACTGTCACTCACTCACACTGTCACTCACTCACTCACTCACTGCCACTCACTCACTCACACTGTCACTCACTCAGACTGTCACTCCCTCACTGTCACTCACTCACACTGTCACTCACTCACACTCACTCACTTACACTGTCAGTCACTCACACTGTCACTCACTCACTCACAGTCGCTCACTCCCTCACACTGTCACTCACTCACACTGTCACTCACTCACTCACTCACTGCCACTCACTCACTCACACTGTCACTCACTCAGACTGTCACTCCCTCACTGTCACTCACTCACACTGTCACTCACTCACACTCACTCACTTACACTGTCAGTCACTCACACTGTCACTCACTCATACACTCAAATTCAATGAGGAATCAGTGAAGGAGGCATTTGCTTGATCCAGGAGACTTGTTTTAAGAAGTTTCTTACAGAGATAGAGACGGAGTGGAGGTTATAGAGACAGGATGGGGTGTAGGAGCTGGGGGAGGTTAGAGATAGGGAGGGTTGTAGGGGCTGGAGGAAGTTACTGAGATAGGGAGGGGTGTAGGGGCTGGAGGAGGTTACAGAGATAGGGAGGGTTGTAGGGGCTGCGGGAAAGTTGGTAGTAGGACAATTGGCCGAAAGACAATTAGCCAACAGACAATTGACAGACAGGACAATTGACAGACAGGACAATTGACAGACAGGACAATTGACAGACAGGACAATTGACAGACAGGACAATTGACAGACAGGACAATTGACAGACAGGACAATTGACAGACAGGACAATTGACAGACAGGACAATTGACAGACAGGACGATTGGCCGATAGGACAATTAGTCGACAGGGAACCCGCTTAAAATAGTTATACTAAATTACGTACTTCAACAATTGTTATATTTAATTACTTATTTCTAAAATTGTTATACTAAACTATTTATTGTTAGGGTCGTTTTACTAAACTACTTAGGCTATTTGTAAATGAATTTCAAGACCAAATTCTCAAACTCCTTTTTTATTCAAAGCCCTTCAGTATCTATCATGGAGTTTGTCAAAACGGAGCGAGGAGGCAAAAAGCTTCTGTTCGAGGGATACGCCTATATTATTGACAAAACCAGGGAATCAAAGACTTATTGGAGATGCGCAAATCGTAAAGTCTTCAACGCAAGAATGACAACGATCGATGACGTAATTAGCAGAACGTCTTCTGAACACTCGCATCCGCCAACACCTATTGAAAATCAAGCTTCAAAAGTTAAAGAAGAAATAAAACATCTTTCTGCACAATCTGAACAATTGCCAAGCTCTATCATTGATAATGTAACGTCCGATATCCCCTTGACCATTGTCGGAGCATTACCAAAAAAGGACTCTCTCAAGCGACGAAAAAGACCAGTAATAAGTGAGGAAGAACTATATAAGACTCCAAGAGGTGATGATTTTTTACTCTATGAAAATGAAGATGTTTCTATATTTGGTATGTTGAAAAATTTGGAAATTTTATCCAAGAAAACCGAGTGGTTTTGTGACGGGACTATTGACTCTGCACCTTTGGGTAAGCAGCTATACACGATCCATGCACTCATTTGTGAACGTAAAACAGTGCCACTACTTTATTGTGTAACAAACAGTAAAAGTGAAGAGAATTATGATTTAATATTTAAATTCATTACAGAAGGAAGGAATTTAAATGTGACGTCTATTACATGGGTAGGAATCGTTGCGGTAGACGTCGACGCCCAATATTTGACATTTATTTATGGTCGTGTCACTCCAGAGTTCTCAGTGATCTCCCAAAAACTAACAACTCGCTAGAAGGGTGGCACCACGCCTTCAGTAGCAGAGTCAATGTCCATCACCCTAATTTATCCAAATTAATTCAGAAGCTTAGGATTGAACAGTCAAGCACTGAAATTATAATAGAACAGGCATTATCAGGGGCTGATGCGGCAAGGGGAAACAAAAAATACATTCGCCTGACTTCCGGTTGCGGCTATGACCAGCTAAGTCGCACGTTTGGCTGCTCCTGCGAGGAAGGTGTTTTCGGGCCGATTGGAGGGCCCCTAACGGCGCTGGAACGACGATTCCCGGTGGGGGAAGGTTCCCAGAGGAGAACCCTGCAAAACTTATGGTCGTCACCCGAAGTGGGGCAGAAAAAAAAGCGGCAGCAGCTCCCCGAAAAAAGCGGGGGAAGAAACCCAAAATGGCGGCCGGCGGCGCACCCGAGGACTGGAGGAAATGGGCGGAGGAGCAGCAGGCCGCTCTCCTGCGCTTCTTCACGGAGCTGAAAGTGGAGCTGCTGGAGTCGATGAACGCGACGACCACCAGGCTGATGGGAGCCCAGGCGACCCAAGAGGCGTCAATTCGGGAGCTGCAGCAGGAGATGGCTGTGAGGGAGGAGGAGGTGGAGGTGCACGAGGCACTCCACCTGAAATGGCAAAACCAACTGGAGGAGATGGATACCCGCATGAGGCGGAAAAACCTGAGGATCCTGGGCCTGGCAGAAGGGCTGGAGGGGTCGGACCTCCCGAGGTATGTGGCAGAAATGCTGGGCTCACTGATGGGGGCAGGGGCCGTCCCTTCGCCCCTGGAACTGGAGGAGGCCTACAGAGTAATGGCCAGGAAGCCAAGAGCAAACGAACCCCCGAGGGCGGTGCTGGTTCGGTTCCAGCGACTCAGTGACCGGGAGAGGGTGCTGAGGTGGGCCAAGAGAGAGAGGAGCAGCAAATGGGAGAACTCGACGGTGAGGATCTTTCAGGACTGGAGTGCGGAGGTGGCAAAGCGGCGGGCCCGGTTCAACCGGACGAAGGCGGTGCTGCATGCCAAGAGAATCAGATTCGGGATGCTGCAGCCAGCGCGCTTGTGGGTGACCTATAAGGATCAGCACCACTATTTTGAGTCCCCGGAGGAGGCGTGGGCTTTTGTCCAGGAAGAAAAGCTGGACTCGAACTAGAACCAGGGGATACTTGGCGGTCGTTGCCGCTCTGGTACTTTAAGCTGGACACGTGGCTTTCTTTTGGTTGGATTTTCACTTGGCTGTATTTTTGGACCCCTTTTTTTCTCTCTACCAGTTTTTTTCTTTTTTCTGTTATTTATAATGTTATGTTGGGGGGGCGGGGTGGGGGGGGAGTGCCGGGGGTATGTGTTTCTTGTGGGGTTTTATATTTATCGGTGTGAGATCGGGGACGGGGGTGGAACTGAAGATGGAGGGGCGGGGAGGGGCAGGGCGAAAGCGCGGGCTTTCCTCTGGTTTCCCGCGCGCGGGGCAGAGGAGGGAGGAGGGTGGGAGGAAGGGGCGTGGTCAGCAATGGCTCCCTTTCCCGCGCTGGAGCGGGGTCAATGGAGGGGTGGTAAGGGGGGGGGATGTCCCCCATGCCGGGAGGAGTCGGATTGTGGCAGGGGCAGCCGGGTCAGCGTAAACCAGCTGACTTACGGAAGTACTATGGAGGGTGCATCGCGGTTAGGAAGGGTCCTAGCCTGGGGGGGGAGGAGGGGGGTGGGGGGGGGGGGGGGGGGGGGGAGGGGTGAAGGGGGGGGCTACCGGGTTGCTGCTGAAAAGGCCAGGGAGGAGAAGTTGAGGACCGGAGGGGTGGGGGGAGGGCGCCATCGCCATGGGGAGCGGGTCAGAAGGGGAGGGCTGACTCGGGGCGAGCAGGTGACAGGATATGGCTAGTCGGCAGGGGAGAGGGGCGGGCTGCCCTTCGACCCGGCTGATCACTTGGAATGTGAGGGGGCTGAATGGGCCGGTCAAGAGAACGAGAGTAATCTCGCATTTGAAGGGACTGAAGGCGGATGTAGCAATGCTACAAGAGACCCATTTGAAGGTGGCGGACCAGGTCCGCCTGAGAAGGGGGTGGGTGGGACAGGTGTTCCACTCAGGACTGGACGCAAAGAACCGGGGGGGTGGCGATCCTGGTAGGGAAGAGGGTGTCGTTCGTGGCGGCGGAGGTGGTGGCGGATAAAGAGGGTAGATATGTCATGGTGAAGGGTAGGCTACAGGGGGAGAAAGTGGTGATGGTTAATGTGTATGCCCCGAATTGGGACGACGCTGGCTTCATGAGGCGCCTACTGGGCCTCATTCCGGACCTGGAGGCAGGGGGCCTGATCATGGGGGGGGACTTCAACACAGTGCTGGACCCCGTGCTGGACAGATCGAGTTCAAGGACGAGTAGGAGGCCGGCAGCGGCAGAAGTGTTAAAGGGGTTTATGGAGCAGATGGGAGGGGTAGATCCCTGGAGGTTTGGGAGGCCGAGGGCGAGGGAGTATTCCTTTTTCTCCCATGTCCACAAAGTCTATTCTAGAATTGACTTCTTTGTATTGAGCAGGGGACTGATCCCGAAAGTACGGGAAGTGGAGTACTCGGCCATAGCGGTCTCAGACCATGCGCCACACTGGGTAGATTTGGAAATGGGGGAGGCGCGAGACCAGCGTCCGCTGTGGCGCCTGGATGTGGGGTTGCTGGCGGATGAGGAGGTGTGTAAGAGGGTCCGGAAGAGCATTGAAAGATATCTGGACACTAATGACACGGGGGAGGTGCAGGTGGGGATGGTCTGGGAGGCCCTGAAGGCGGTGATCCGGGGGGAGCTGATCTCCATACGGGCACATAGGGAAAGGAGGGAGAGACAGGAGAGGGAGAGGCTGGTGGGGGAGCTTTTGGACGTGGATAGTAGATATGAGGAGGCACCAGAGGAGGGGCTGTTGGGGGAACGGCGCAGTTTGCAGGCTAAGTTCGACCTGTTGACCACCAGAAAGGCAGAGACACAGTGGAGAAGGGTGCAGGGCGCGATTTATGAATATGGGGAGAAGGCGAGTAGGATGTTGGCGCATCAGCTCCGCAAGCGGGATGCGGCTAGAGAAATTGGGGGAGTGAGGGAGAGGGGTGGGAACGTAGTGCAGAAGGGGCCAGAAGTAAATGGGGTCTTCAGAGACTTCTATAAGGAGCTGTATCGGTCAGAGACGCCGACGAGGGGAGGGGGGATGGAGGGCTTCTTGAACAAATTGAGGTTCCCCAAGGTCCAAGAGGAGCTGGTAGAGGGGCTGGGGGCGCCGATAGGGTTAGAGGAGCTAGTCAAGGGGATTGGGCATATGCAGACGGGGAAGGCGCCGGGGCCAGACGGGTTCCCGGTGGAATTTTACAAAAAATATGCGGATTTGGTGGGCCCTGTGCTGGTACGAGCCTTCAACGAGGCATGGGAGGGGGGGGCTCTGCCCCCGACAATGTCGCAGGCACTGATCTCTCTGATCTTGAAGCG